>NW_015115694.1:28777-60823 GCF_001443285.1 Poecilia latipinna
CGGATGACTCAACGCGCTCCTGCCCCGCGGCTGTCGCCTATCAGTCAATCTCAGTCACAGAGGCTCACACAAAGAGGCGATCCATGAGATACATGCGAACAGTAACCGCTGTGAAGGACTGGAACGACAGCTTCGGCCCTCGGGGAGAGGCTGAACCTCTGCGAGCGGCTCTGACTGCACCTCCATGCGTGTGTGCGCGCGCATGTAGATGCGGTTATGTCTATAAATATGTATGGTAATGCACAGAGAGGGGTTGTGAATAAAACATGCAACAGGCGAGGGCTCCCTGTATGGGTGTTAATCTCTGGGGCTGTGATTGTGAGGACTCCACAATGTCCTGTTCAAATGTCGCAGCGATCTGCAGGTCGTGCTGAAGGGAGCGCGTGTGAAGCGGTGCTTCTTCACAGCAGGAATGACGAGAACAATTCATATTTTTTTCGTGTGAGGGAAGTGGCTTCCAAACTGCCAAAAAAAACCCACCTAAAGCTGTAAAATGATTGTAGCAGGAAGAAGCCTGCCCCAATATTCAGAACACCTGGCCCCCTAATCGCCTCGTGATTGTTGGAGAGTATAAAGGGAGACTCTCTCACCTGGTTGCTTATGCTGGCATTTGGTCACACGCTGTTGGGAAGGTCGCTTGGAAAGCATGCAGGCTCTAACATCACTAAGTAATGTTTCTCCTTCTGCATAAGGCCTACAAATTCAGAGTTTGATTTGAATTGTTTAAATCTAGAAACCACTGGAATTCCCCTGCTTGGTACTGGGGTGTGGCTGTAATTCACCCTCCCCAGTGCAGTTTTCACATAAAACGGGTATGTATTGTTTTATTGCACCCATACAGCTCAATAACACCAAAAATAATTATTCATATATAGAACATATTGGAAAGCTGATCCTCCTGCTATGGGCCGGAAAGGATCCTCTGGTTTGAGGTGACGTTATCCAACTCTGGTAGGTGACGATGGTTTCCATCTTCTGTAAATCACCTACTAACCTTTTCATCCAATTCCAGCTCTGACACTGCTGCAGCTCACTGGAGACCCTGCTGTTTTGTTTCACTGTTTTGTTTTGTTTCATTGTTTGATTTTGTAACTATTTTGTTTAATTTGTTTTGTTTAGTTGCTTAGTTTTGGGTTTTATTTGGTTTAAATTTACTTTGGAACATTCTATTGTTTTGTGTGGCCTCCAGCCTTGCTGCAGGTAGCAGCCATGTATTCTTTTAGACTATTCTATTAAAGCATTGATGATCTTAATTGGTTATGTTGGAGGTAACCTCATTTTAGTCTGTGGCCAAGTTTAAATTGCAGTATTTGTTTTTTGTATTTGCTTGTTTAACCCCACCCTTTTGTCTCCAGGCTGAGAGCTGAAGGTAGTGGGAGGGGCCTCCTGGGAGACTGGAACTGTGTGTCGTGCGAGTGGCCGGTGTTGGGATTTCTTCACGATTGAATGCCTGTTCACAAGTGTTTGGGGTGATTTATTTTGGATTTATACATTTATTTTAGGAACCAGTTCCCATTTGGACCGCCCTCCCCCTGCTGGTAGGCCTCAGTACTGTACACTCCCTTCCTATTGTGTTCCTTATGTTGTGATTGTCTCTTTTTAACATGAAACAATAAAATGTAATTAATTTTTTTGGAAAAGTCTTGTTCTCCTTGGTCACGAACCTCGAGCCTACCGGCAGTCTATTTCCTTGGGTGCAATTCCCAAGGTGGCGTTGTTGGCAGCTTCTGGTTACCCTGCTGTGAGGAGCAGATCCCTCTCTACCTTAGTGTTGCCACATATGAAATTTTCTTTGTACCTACTAGAGAACAAATTGAGGATTCGATATTGCATTTAAACAAAAACGGTAGTCATTGTTTTGAAGAAGCGTGTAGAAGCCATTGTGCAACTTAAAGGGTTTTTTTGTTGTGTCGCGTCGCAGTGGCGGAGCTAGACGTTGATCGTTGACGGGCCCGAGCCCCAAGGGGGCGCTACAGACTGTGAACGATAACACGGTAAGAACTTTTAAACGAAGAAATGAGCGAAGGAACAGATGGACGAACTAAGAAAGGAAAACACTAAAGAGGGAAGGAAGGAGTGAACAGAATGAAGGAGTGAGTGAACAAAGGAAGGAAAGAGGAACAAAGGAGGGAAGGACTCAGAAGAAGGAATAAATAAGCAAAAGAACAGGAATTATTGGAGGACGGAAGAAAGGAGCAAAGGAAGGAAGTGATGTAAGAAAGGAATCAATCAAGTTTATTTGTGCAGCTCATTTTAGCACCAAGGTGGTTCAAAGTGTTTTACATAATAAAGACGGAAAATTACAAAGTTATGAAGAAAACACCATGCAGTCAATAACCGAACAAACATTACATTTTGATGAGAGCCACCAAAATCACACACATCAAATATGTTGGCCAGTGTTTCATTTATTATGGTTCAGAAGCAACTCTAAACAGGTGGGTTTGATTTAAAGGAAGAACATCCATCCATCCATCCGTCCGTCCGTCGTCTTACCAACACGTTGTGCTGCAGACGTTCCCCCAGCTCCTCTCCCTCCCCGTCTCTGCTCCAGCCTATCAGACATGACGGTACCAGCTGGCTGCAGGCGAACTCCCAGCCAGAGGACAGCAGCAGTGTGGTTGTGGACGGGGGTGTGAGGGGATGTCGGCATGTCTGTCTCCTGAAGGTGTGTGTCCTCGGCTCTGACAGTGGGATGACAGCGCCAAGCGGCGTCGGGGAGGCGGAGTCTGAGCCTGAGTGATCCGAGTCACAGGTGTGAGCCGGTTTACTCGGGGCGGGGCTCAGAGCAATATTTAATTCCTATAAAGATAGCTGTCAACACTTGCTCGAAGCAGCTGTGTACTCTTGTGGGCGCTTGGCATTTGCTTCTCCGTCTGACTCAGCGAGCGCATTAAAAGCCACTTATTTGCCTTTCTTGATGTGTAGATGTGCTCCCTGAGAGCCCCGTACCCTTTCCTTTGTGCTTTTCACAGAACTTCTGGTAATTTATCGAAGTGTCTAATGAGAAAAAGGGGAGAGAGACCACACTTTGCTTCCACACAGAGAAAATCAAATAGCACTAGTCCTTTCTGTCCTGGCAGCTCTGTGCGCTTTCACAGGACTTTGGGAAACATTTAGAGCTTATTTAAAACATTTGCAATGAACGGTAGATTCGTTTGTGATTTTGGTTCTGGTCAACATGTTCACCTCGACAACGGTTGCTCCCCACTTTTCATACGCTGCCTGTCTTTTCCACCAAGCAACAATTGAGACAAACATATAATTCCCTTTTCCCATCTGTCCATCCCAAACCTTCTGTGGCCGTCCAGGCTGCAGACCATACAGTACGGAGGTAAATTGGGGCCAAAACGTTTCAAATAGAAGAAGTAAAATCCAACTTTAGAAGATATTTGAAAGTTCAAATTTAACCTCAAGGGGAAATTAAATGTAAAATACATAAAATTAAGAATATAAAAGTTGGACGATATCGGTACCAAAGGTTCGGAATTTCAAAAAGAGGACATTTTTAAATGCAAGAATTTTTTTTTTTTTAAATCACTGGAGTTTAACACTTCATAGTATCAGGATAACTCTTTTAAACATGAATGCAAAAAATATTTTTACAAGGTGTGAAGGTAGAAATGAGTAACTTAAAAACCATTTTGAGCTTGAACAAAGAAAAAGATCTTAAATTGAATCAAACTTTCATATTTTTAGAACTAAATATTCAATATATTATTACAACCAAAGTATCAAAGTGAAATCTATATCCACACATTTCAGATTTTATTAGTGAACTTGTACTACCAATTCCCAATATTGCACCACTTTGTGTCAGTCTATCACATGAAATAAATATGTGTTATGAGCACTGCATTCAAAACTAAATTTTAAAAATGTAAGCTATTATTCCATGATTATAAACAGTGTATGAATGGGCAGCTTGTCCTTTATAAGCCAAGAAATCTTTCCTCACAAGCATATCAGACTTTCTTATGATCTTTTAAAGTTATTTTCTTCATTTACATCTTTGATCCCCTTTAAAGCAAAAAAATATATAAAATCTTGGGTTGGGCTTAGATGTTTCACATGGCACTAAAGAAATGATAAAGCAGTGAAGCCTAGCATTTGATGCTTTCAAGTGAAATTTGGTGTAAAAAAGCATGGGATTGCATTGTGAAGCAAAATGTGTGTATTTTTCAAAGAATAAATTATAAGCCGTTAGCAGAATAAAGCCAACGCCGCAGTCGGAGTGAATCAGTGAGAAGGAGAGCTGAACATGTGGAGAGTAGATGACTGGAGGCGACTTGGCAGGGACTGTGAGGACTTCTGATGCGAGGCGCTGATTCTGTTGCCGAGCCCTTGAGCCAGGGGCATTAAAACTCAACAGCAGCCAAGAACAATGGCTAACAGCCCCACAAATGGACAACATGTGAGCTGAATTACAATCTCCAGCGCCTCAGACAATAACATCTGGAGCAGCGAACCCGAATCAAGGGCTCGGGCGTACGGCTACACGGCGCGGCGCAGGTGAGCCCCCTGGAGGCGGGGCGAGGGGGTGAGACGGGCAGATGCACCGGCGGTGAGAGTGCAACCTGACAATCTGCTGACTGAGTCGCTCCTCTCATTCCGACCCCGGCTCCCCTGGGACTCGTTTATCTGCAGGAGTGAGCCTGGATTCTTTTTTTTTTTTTCTTTTTTTGAATCACCTACGCTGTAATGTGTGTCGCAGCTCATTACTGACAAGGCTCGCCGTGATGCGATCCCAGGGGGTCTCGGGAGGAGGAAAGGTGACACATCTCATGGGGGTTACAGGCTCACTGAAACCACCACGTATCTATCTGGCTGTCAGCGAAGCTTCGATCGCGTTAAAATATGGGAAAGTGTGCGATTTCTGCTTCTTATAGTTTGTAAAAAAAAAAAGGCTAATCGTGAATTAAGAGTGACGGTGGGTTTCATTTCAATGGCCACATTTTGGCCTGATGACTGGCAGAGCTCAAAGAAACCTCTGAAACAGAACCTAAAAGATCTCAACACATGATGCTCCAAACTCAAAAAAGATGAACAGACTCGCATCTATCAGTCTGAAATAGCTTATAAGGCCATTTGGAAAGCTCTTGAATTGCTATGAGTGACACATGGAGAAAACATGGAACTGTTATGATCCTCAGATGTTTGGACTTTCAGTTTCTGTTATTTTCAGTTTTGACCATTTCTTTATTGTTTGTTTTTCTCATGTCTAGACATTTTAATTTATTCCTTGTGTTTAGCTTAGTTATTCTCGTTGCTTATGTTCTGGATTCATCTCAGCAGGTTAGTGTTTATTTTTGTTCTCCCTTTGTTTCTGTTTCTGTTTGTTTTCTCCCCAGAGCTCGGCCTACCATTCTGTAACTCGTCCACAACACTAACGTCCTCATTTTCCCCAACCTGCTCCATCCCCAGCTGCATCCGTTCACCTGCAATTAGCTCTTCTGGTCATTTTGTCATTTCCACTCCCTCCTCAGTATATTTAGCTTCCCGTTTCCACTTGTTCTCCACTGGTTCCTTCCGTTACTACCAGTCTGTTTTACATTGCCAGTGTTATTTTTGATATGCTACCTTCCAGTTTTTTATTAATGAATTCTTCTATAATGCCTATTCAAGGTTCCCATCTGCATTGTGGCTGCTTCTTCCACACCTCACAACTGGGAATAGTAGTAATCCTTCCCAGGAGAGGCTGGCCTACCAAAATTACTCCACGAGTGACGGCTTATCTGTGAGGCAACAGAAGAACCCAGAACATTTAGAGCATTGCATATCATTGGTCATGATTCAACAATGAGACAGAAGAAGTAAAAAAAAAAAGAACTGTAATTCGTGGGGGAGCTCCCAGGTGAAAAGCAACATTAACATCTCAAATTTGCCAAAAAAGAAACAAACAAACAAAAAAACAGTTTGATGATCCCAGAAGCATTTGGGAAAATATTTTCATATTTTTAGAAGCCGTTTTTCCCATTCCATTACATTTCCCGTTAAAACTAACAAAAACACATCAGGAAAAGAACACACAAAACAAAGTGTCTGGGATTATTTGGAACAGGTTTTTTTCCCCCCCTGCTTAGTACTAGAAAAACCTTAACAAGATGACTAAATATGAATCAAAGATTATAAGCAAGTCTGTACGTCCTGAGTGTAAATAGCCGTACATGTTTGAAAAGCAGAAGATCTTTCTGAAATGTAAGTCAACAACAAAACACTTGTCTTTTCCAGCAGCCATTGTACAGCGTATATAATGGTAAAACAAGCTGACCAAACATGCTGGAGCTCTGCTTGGGTTGCTAGGTAACAGGCTGGGCTTTGTTGGGGTGGAGGAGCAGTGCCTGGTGATTCGTGACATTTTCTGAAACGGCTCTTTTTCGAGACACCAAGAAACACTTTCTGCCAAAAAACAACGGGGGGTTTTTTTTTTTTTTTTTTAAGTGCTTGGGCTGATTTCAGCAGTAGAAAACATGCAAAATGTGACTTTTGCACAATATGTCCCCTTTAAAACGTGCCTAATATTTAGTGAAACCTGAAGAAATCTGTCTGGAGGCTCATACTTCATAACAGGTCCATAATTTATGTGTTTGCGAATGTGTTTGAGCAACTGATGGCCGTCCATCAGCCGGAGCTCTATTGATTTGGCTGGGCTGAATAATTGGTTGGGTCTACAAGCTGTCATGTTTGGCCTGATTGCAGAGCATCGGTGGTCTGTGCAGTTATCTTCCATATCCCTCTCTGATCCATCTCCGGCCTCCTCAGCCTAACCCCGGCTGTATCGATTACAGCTCAGCGTGGCTTTAAATTTGGACAATAATCTACCGTTTCAAAGTGCTGTTGTTACAACCTATTTGCTCTCCACGCCTTGTTTTGTTTAGGGGGGAATTTGGGAAAGTAAAAAAAAAAAAAAAAAGAGGAGAAGAAAGCAGAATGAGGTCGTCTGGAAGGGTCGAAGCAGACATGAAGCAAGCTTGCCCTAGTTTTTCTTGACAGAGGGCAGCACTTTCTGCAACATAAGGATATTTAACATGTGTAAGAGGTCCCCTGGAAATTTTATCACATGAACTTAAACCTGGAGCTGAAATGAGGGACTTCTGGGAGGCCAGCATGCCAGAATCTATCAAGATCTGATGTAACAGTTGCCAAAAAAAAAGGCACAAATTCAAATTGCACAGCCAACCAGAGGCATTGCAGAAGATTTTCACTTTTTTTTTTCTTTTTTTTTTTTATTGGGATTTTATTACTAAACCAGCACAAAGTTGCAAATATTAGAGAAATTAGACGAATAGTTAGATTTACGACCTGGAAACTGTGGTGTGCATTTGTATTCAGCTCCCTTTCCTCTGATAACTGCTGCTCTGTGAAGGCCTGAGAACATTAGAAAACAAACAGAATCAAGGAACCCCACAGGCAGGTCAGGGAGAAAGTTGTAGGGAAGTTTAAAGCAGGACTAGGTTATAAAACAATATCCCACCCACAAAAACTGACAGGGTGGATCCAGAGAGCAGCAGTCACAGAAGCAGCCAAGGAGAGCTGAGGAAATCTGTTGATTTAGCAACTTTTAGTTGTGAAACTTTTTAAATATGGCATCTCAGATGAGATTTGGCTAAACAAACAAAAACGCTGCACATCACCGTCAACACACTGTCCCCATGGTGAAACATGGTGATGGCAGCATCATGCTGTGGGGATGTTTGATATCTGCAAAGGGAACTTACTCCCAGTTCCCATAGTTCAACATGCAGCCAGAGATTAAATCGTTTTCACGTGGTAAATATTTAGCTAACATTAACTAACTTAACAATAAAGGAGCTAATATATTTTACTTTTATGGGGTTTTTAATCATATGGAATGCTTTTGTATAAAATAAATATGAATTAATTTGCAATTATTTACTGTAATTATATTAGATGGAAAAAGCTAAAAGGTTAATATGTTGGCATAATGGGGATTGTGTCCCAAATGTCAAATCCCTGGCAAATTTAGGCTTAAAATAATCTTAATTTTCCCAACTGTTTCAAATTCATTTTTAACCTTTCCTTTTTAATAAGGGTAAATATATTTTATCTTAAAAAAAGGGATACCTGCCTATTTTTAAAAAAAGAAATAAAAGTTGATGTTTATAGTAATAATAATAACTAAATCTGCAAAAGGTATGAATAATTTTGGATTTAGATTATGTCCAATACCTGAGCAGATCAGATGTTGCTCAGGGCCCCGTTCTGCATTGGACCGGCCCTGTCAAATCAGGACCAGCTCCCCACCAGAGGCACTAGTTGCAAATTGCGTCATATTTGCAAGTTAATATCCATAAGCATCGAGGTGTGTGTCACGTTTAGTGGCCAGAAAGAAGAAGAAGAAGAAAAAAAAACTCTTTCAGGAGAAGCAAGGAGAAGATCAGTAGTGACCCCGCTTGAATAAATGGAGAACTGCAGCCTCCTCCTCTGAGAAACAGGTTAATTACGTGAGCAAAGTTTAGTTTTAAATGTATTGGGAGAAAAAAATATTCCGCACTATCGACTTATCGCTTTAAACCGTGCATCATATAGATTTGTAGCCTTATTCATTCAGCTCTTAAATTGCCATTAAAGTGACAATTTACACTAAAGCCGCACAACAAAGGGGAAAACCTACATTTGCAACAAGTCGGAAACCGCGTCGACTTTTCTTCAACTTCAGATTCGGTCTGCCAGGCGCTGAGCCTGGGAAGTTTCGGGAAAAGCAGGGAGGAAAAAACAAAATCCATCCTCCTCTCTTTCCTGCCACGTCTGAGCCTCCGGTTCTTCCCACTTCCTCCGGAGGCTCAGGTGGAAAGAAGGAAGAGCAGCGGGGAGAGACGAGTGAATTAATTAACGGTAAATATGAACAAATCGAGCTATTCTCCTCTGTTTCCTCTCTGTTTGTCGTCAGGAGGTTTTTTTTTTTTTTTTAATCAGAACAGAGTAGGCAGCACCAGACGGCAGATGTTTCCCGTCTCCTCACAATCAATAACTCGGGGTTTTCTTTCCTCTCCCCCCCCCCAACACCCCTCAACAACATGAATGCTTTTTAGTGTATCAATTTCACCCGCTTGTTCAGTTTGAAAAGCTTTTCTTCTTCTTTCTTTTTTTTGCAACTTCATCAAACTTAATTGTCGTACTTTGATTTTTTTTGGCGCTGCAGGAGAGATAATTATCAAGCGGGGAGGAATTTACAAAAAAAAAAAAAGATCCAGTTCGCTGCTGCGGCTCTGCATGGAGCGCTTTGCGCATGTAGAAGTTTTAACAGCGAAGAGGGAACCCTCCGGCTGTTTATAGAGCTTTATCTCAAATATTAACAGCGAGCTAAAGTAGCTGCTCAAAGGGACGCCGGTTTGCGTGAACAATAGAGCTGCACTCTTCTGCTTGCATTGTAACTCAGAGGGGGGCATTCCTCTCATCCTCCACGTAATGCAGGATTCTTTCCCCATGGAAGCTCTTCAGATGTTTGTCATGTTGCAGCCGTAAACTTCTCCTGGGTTTCTTTCAACAATGGCTTCCTTTTACCACCCTTTCGAAGCCCCAGACTCGTGCAGGGCGCTATTAATGAAATAACAGTTGTGTTTTGGACAGACTCTACCCTATGTGGCTCTCTGTAGAGCTACTCCAGAGTTACGACGGGCCTCTTCAATGCCTCTCTGATTATTTCCTGAAGGTCACAAGCCAAAAAACGTGTTGATCTTCAAATAAAGTCGTTTCTTGGAGTGCTTTGGGCAGTTTACGTGGCATTAAATCCTTCCTGATAAGAAATACAAGTCCAGACTCTAATTGCTTCTCCAGAGTTACCCTGTGTGGCTCCTTCTATAATTAATGCTCTCTTTTCCTGTCGGATAAGGTGGACGGACATGTTTTTGTAGGTTTGCAGCTTTTTTCTAAAGTCCTCACACTGGCTCCTATAGTAGCCTAGAGAACAGACTTTAATAAATACTTTTGTTTTTATAAAATCATTTAACGGGTCAGTAACGCCTGCTGTTGTTTTATCTGCCCTCCAGACCACCCAGGTCTCCCCAGAACCAAACATGGAGTAGCACCACACAGTTTCTATGCTCCACCAATCTGGAACAAACTTCCAGAAAACTGCGAAACAGCCGAAACAAGCCCAACTGTTTAGAGTTGCCTTCACGTGCCTTTTAATTAGTGCTGAACAATCAGTCAATAACAACATCGCGATGGACACGTGATCAATGTCGGTAGAAAAACGTCTGCTAGAATATTTGATCTTCAATTATTCCATTCCCCAGAACAGCACGGCATTCTGGGGGGTGTAGGCAGACTAAAGGCTGTAGCTGCTCCACCTCTCACAGCCACCTGGGTGAGCTCGGTGGGATCAACTCACTCAGTCGCTCTCTCTTTGGTTACCTAGCAACAATATCACATTCAATATCAGAATATCAGGTATCAAATTGAAAGGGGCTGAATACTAATGTGCGTCACTTTGTATGTCATTTTCTTTGCGGCTCGTAATTCTCAGACTCCCTTATCGTTTTGTGCTCTGCTGCAGGCCCGCCATGCTGCTCAGACTCGCCGTTTGCCTCCTGGTTTCTCTGCGTGTCCTCCTGGTGCAGAGCGGCGCCGCTACATCGTCACAGAGCCCCGCCGCCTCAGTGAGCCCCTCTCTTCCTCCTCTTGTGAACGACCCGAGCTGGCCTCTGGGCGTGCGCCTCTACCAGGCCCTGCGCTCTGATCCCGGCTCTGTAAACACGCTCTTCTCCCCTCTCCTCTTGGCGTCCTCGCTTGAGGCGCTGTCCGAAGGCTCGGCGGGCAAAACTGCAGAGCAGATTTGAGAACTTCTCAGGCCTCCGTCCGGGACCAAAGAGGCGGTCGGGGGACTTCTCTCTGTGGCGTTGGAGAGCTTCGTTAAAGCTAACGGGACTAGCTTCCAGATCCACGCGTCCTCTTGCGTGTTCACCAAGCAGGCTCCTGCCGTCGGTCAGGCTTTCGCGAAGGAGATCCAGAGCCGGTTCAGGCTGCAGCACCGGACGCTGGGGAAGGGGGACGCCAAGGCTGACCTGAGGCAGCTGTGTGAGTGGGCTGAGGCTGCGCTCGGTGGGAAGGAAGGGGCTCCTCTGGAGGCAGAAATCAAGGCTAAAGCCGGAGCCATTTTCCTGACAAATGCTCTTCACTTTAAAGGTTTGTGGTAAAGAAGAGAATAAGTGCTGAGTTTCGATTGGGTCGGTCCTCTTTCCACCTTTTGCCCACACCTTAACCCTACCAGTTCCTGTTGCACGTTCACACTGGGGAGCAGGTGTGTCCCAGTTTGTTTTGCCATCCTGACAACACGGGCAATCTGTTTCTTAAAAAAAATATTTTGTGGGGGTGAGGGGGGAAGTACCAAAGAAGAGACAGAAGCAACAAACACAAGATCAAGGCAAATTTTCTCCATTAAAATTACCTTTCAGTGACAATAGCCGTGTTTCCATCAATGAGGTTTTTTTAAATATCAGTAGAAAAGGTTGATGGAATATTGAAATAATGTCATCATTTGATAAAAATTGTGAAAAATGATCTTTTCTCTTAAATTGATAAGTAGTTGTGCCACCGTTGGTAGCAACAGATGCCATTAAGACTTTCCAAAACCAGCCAGTGAGTCTTTTAAATCAGGATTTTGGCCCATTCTCCTATGCGGGATTGATTTAATCCGGCCATAGTGGCCTATTCAAAGTAGAGGCAGAAGTCCAGTTGAGAATCTCTGACAAGATTTGAAAATTGACGTTCAGATTTTTCTCTCTGGACTGGGTGAACTTGTACGGATATTTAGCTGTAATTGAAATCCTGTTTCGACAAAGTGTCGACTTGGAGGAGCTGAATACAAACGCACACCTCAATTATCAAATTATTTAAAAGAAATGAATAGTTTAAAGAAATGTATAGCTATACGCCACTTTGTGTTGCTCTATTATATAAAATCCCGGTGAAACACGTTGAAGTTTGTGGTTGGAACGTGACGGGTCCAATGTTTTTGAAAGGTACCGAACTGGTTTTAAGCCCCAACAAACCAAAACTGTAAATGTGAGGTAGACGGTTGTTGTGTGTGTTGTGATGTGTAAGGGTGAATCCCGTCTGGAGGAAGGCTCCAGCTCCCCTGCAAGGATAAGTGTGTATAGAAAATGCATGGATGAATCTGGGCGAATCTCCAGTTACATAATTGTTTGGATAAAATAGACATGAAACACTGGAGCGTCTCTGCACCGAGCAGAGTCATGTTGAATTATCCAATCTGTTCGTTCTGGACCCGTTTGCCGCGCTGAATGGAGGAAGGGAAAAAAAAAAAAACCCTTGCATGTGAACATGGCACCATTTTTCTCCTGCTCAGACAACAACATACCCTCTGCAGGCTGCATGCCAGCATGGCCACCTGCGCTCAGAGTGCGCGTCCTTGATGCATTGGACTCCAGCTGGTGGACGCTGCGGATAAAGGATGATTCTGGGGTCCGTCGCTGAGAGCGAATCCATCTTTCATTGGCGTTGGCGTGGTGGGGGTGGTGGTGATGGTGAGGGGGGGAGGGGTGATATGTCGTCTTAAATAATTGAGTAACAAGTGCCCGGACCCTCTGCCTCGCCGTCATGCCTAACATCTGCGCTCGGAGCGCTCCAAGCCTGCCGCGCCGCAGCTCGGCTCTGTTCTTTTGGTGGCAGGCTGCGGTGGTGGGAAAGTTGTCATTGTTTCAGGCTCCAATCCAGTCCGTCAGAACCTCCATCTGTGATTTAATAGCCGCATTCCCAAAACATATCCATCTAATCCTTATCAGCACTACTCCACTGTGGCAGCAGAGATGCATCATTAGAGGTGAAATGTTCCTTTCAGAAACGGGGGGAGCTGTGGGAGTTTTCTCTGCTCGCCAAACGAAACGGGCTCATCGTCCGTTTTCATGACGGCCTTAAAGGAATTCGAATGTGTCAGTGCAACTCCTCCTGTTTTCCACTCTCCAGAAAATCTGATACCATGTTAAATATATCCTTCAGTTACATTTGTTCTCATTGTGCCGTCCCTCCTTGTTTTTCTTGCTTTTGTCGTTATTTATCAGACGCCTTATCTCCCCCGCCTGCCCGCCTCCTCCTCCTCCTTCGTCCCCCGTTTGCGTCTTTATCTGCGTCTATCTGCCGCTGTTTTCCCCCTGCAGGTATTCTCTCTTTTTATTAGGCAGCGGCAGCAGAAGTGGGGACAGGTTGAGAACCCCCTCCAAAAACAACATTCTCTAAACAAAGTGAGCATTGATAAGCAACTTAATTAATTTTTCTTTGTTTGAGGATTCAACTCTATTATGAAATTAGTTTTTTTCTCTCTCTCTCTCTCTGCGCAGCAACTCTCGTTGGTTCATTAATTTTGTGGTTGGAAATGTATAAATTAGATTATTCAGACCATGACGGCACACAAAGTAGATTACAGAAAATTGGATTCCTATAGTGTTGATTCGCAATTTAGAGGTGGTCGATAGTTTGCTTCTCGCCCCTCCTCGCTGCTTTTATTTATTTGTTTTTGATTTCAGGCTCCTAAATTAGTGATGGCAGTGATTGGGCATTGTCCTCTGACAAGGTGCCAACTTTCCTTTAGGTAAAAAAAGTAATCGTTAGTGGATCGCAGTTCAGGGTAGAAGTACGACGGTTGCTATGGCGTTAGCTGTGAAGATGCACCAATAAAGTTTTATTTAGGCTCTTTCCCATTTTTCTAAACTTGCAATAAGAATCGCTCGATTTNTTCAGTTTCTGTTATTTTCAGTTTTGACCATTTCTTTATTGTTTGTTTTTCTCATGTCTAGACATTTTAATTTATTCCTTGTGTTTAGCTTAGTTATTCTCGTTGCTTATGTTCTGGATTCATCTCAGCAGGTTAGTGTTTATTTTTGTTCTCCCTTTGTTTCTGTTTCTGTTTGTTTTCTCCCCAGAGCTCGGCCTACCATTCTGTAACTCGTCCACAACACTAACGTCCTCATTTTCCCCAACCTGCTCCATCCCCAGCTGCATCCGTTCACCTGCAATTAGCTCTTCTGGTCATTTTGTCATTTCCACTCCCTCCTCAGTATATTTAGCTTCCCGTTTCCACTTGTTCTCCACTGGTTCCTTCCGTTACTACCAGTCTGTTTTACATTGCCAGTGTTATTTTTGATATGCTACCTTCCAGTTTTTTATTAATGAATTCTTCTATAATGCCTATTCAAGGTTCCCATCTGCATTGTGGCTGCTTCTTCCACACCTCACAACTGGGAATAGTAGTAATCCTTCCCAGGAGAGGCTGGCCTACCAAAATTACTCCACGAGTGACGGCTTATCTGTGAGGCAACAGAAGAACCCAGAACATTTAGAGCATTGCATATCATTGGTCATGATTCAACAATGAGACAGAAGAAGTAAAAAAAAAAAGAACTGTAATTCGTGGGGGAGCTCCCAGGTGAAAAGCAACATTAACATCTCAAATTTGCCAAAAAAGAAACAAACAAACAAAAAAACAGTTTGATGATCCCAGAAGCATTTGGGAAAATATTTTCATATTTTTAGAAGCCGTTTTTCCCATTCCATTACATTTCCCGTTAAAACTAACAAAAACACATCAGGAAAAGAACACACAAAACAAAGTGTCTGGGATTATTTGGAACAGGTTTTTTTCCCCCCCTGCTTAGTACTAGAAAAACCTTAACAAGATGACTAAATATGAATCAAAGATTATAAGCAAGTCTGTACGTCCTGAGTGTAAATAGCCGTACATGTTTGAAAAGCAGAAGATCTTTCTGAAATGTAAGTCAACAACAAAACACTTGTCTTTTCCAGCAGCCATTGTACAGCGTATATAATGGTAAAACAAGCTGACCAAACATGCTGGAGCTCTGCTTGGGTTGCTAGGTAACAGGCTGGGCTTTGTTGGGGTGGAGGAGCAGTGCCTGGTGATTCGTGACATTTTCTGAAACGGCTCTTTTTCGAGACACCAAGAAACACTTTCTGCCAAAAAACAACGGGGGGTTTTTTTTTTTTTTTTTTAAGTGCTTGGGCTGATTTCAGCAGTAGAAAACATGCAAAATGTGACTTTTGCACAATATGTCCCCTTTAAAACGTGCCTAATATTTAGTGAAACCTGAAGAAATCTGTCTGGAGGCTCATACTTCATAACAGGTCCATAATTTATGTGTTTGCGAATGTGTTTGAGCAACTGATGGCCGTCCATCAGCCGGAGCTCTATTGATTTGGCTGGGCTGAATAATTGGTTGGGTCTACAAGCTGTCATGTTTGGCCTGATTGCAGAGCATCGGTGGTCTGTGCAGTTATCTTCCATATCCCTCTCTGATCCATCTCCGGCCTCCTCAGCCTAACCCCGGCTGTATCGATTACAGCTCAGCGTGGCTTTAAATTTGGACAATAATCTACCGTTTCAAAGTGCTGTTGTTACAACCTATTTGCTCTCCACGCCTTGTTTTGTTTAGGGGGGAATTTGGGAAAGTAAAAAAAAAAAAAAAAAGAGGAGAAGAAAGCAGAATGAGGTCGTCTGGAAGGGTCGAAGCAGACATGAAGCAAGCTTGCCCTAGTTTTTCTTGACAGAGGGCAGCACTTTCTGCAACATAAGGATATTTAACATGTGTAAGAGGTCCCCTGGAAATTTTATCACATGAACTTAAACCTGGAGCTGAAATGAGGGACTTCTGGGAGGCCAGCATGCCAGAATCTATCAAGATCTGATGTAACAGTTGCCAAAAAAAAAGGCACAAATTCAAATTGCACAGCCAACCAGAGGCATTGCAGAAGATTTTCACTTTTTTTTTCTTTTTTTTTTTATTGGGATTTTATTACTAAACCAGCACAAAGTTGCAAATATTAGAGAAATTAGACGAATAGTTAGATTTACGACCTGGAAACTGTGGTGTGCATTTGTATTCAGCTCCCTTTCCTCTGATAACTGCTGCTCTGTGAAGGCCTGAGAACATTAGAAAACAAACAGAATCAAGGAACCCCACAGGCAGGTCAGGGAGAAAGTTGTAGGGAAGTTTAAAGCAGGACTAGGTTATAAAACAATATCCCACCCACAAAAACTGACAGGGTGGATCCAGAGAGCAGCAGTCACAGAAGCAGCCAAGGAGAGCTGAGGAAATCTGTTGATTTAGCAACTTTTAGTTGTGAAACTTTTTAAATATGGCATCTCAGATGAGATTTGGCTAAACAAACAAAAACGCTGCACATCACCGTCAACACACTGTCCCCATGGTGAAACATGGTGATGGCAGCATCATGCTGTGGGGATGTTTGATATCTGCAAAGGGAACTTACTCCCAGTTCCCATAGTTCAACATGCAGCCAGAGATTAAATCGTTTTCACGTGGTAAATATTTAGCTAACATTAACTAACTTAACAATAAAGGAGCTAATATATTTTACTTTTATGGGGTTTTTAATCATATGGAATGCTTTTGTATAAAATAAATATGAATTAATTTGCAATTATTTACTGTAATTATATTAGATGGAAAAAGCTAAAAGGTTAATATGTTGGCATAATGGGGATTGTGTCCCAAATGTCAAATCCCTGGCAAATTTAGGCTTAAAATAATCTTAATTTTCCCAACTGTTTCAAATTCATTTTTAACCTTTCCTTTTTAATAAGGGTAAATATATTTTATCTTAAAAAAAGGGATACCTGCCTATTTTTAAAAAAAGAAATAAAAGTTGATGTTTATAGTAATAATAATAACTAAATCTGCAAAAGGTATGAATAATTTTGGATTTAGATTATGTCCAATACCTGAGCAGATCAGATGTTGCTCAGGGCCCCGTTCTGCATTGGACCGGCCCTGTCAAATCAGGACCAGCTCCCCACCAGAGGCACTAGTTGCAAATTGCGTCATATTTGCAAGTTAATATCCATAAGCATCGAGGTGTGTGTCACGTTTAGTGGCCAGAAAGAAGAAGAAGAAGAAAAAAAAACTCTTTCAGGAGAAGCAAGGAGAAGATCAGTAGTGACCCCGCTTGAATAAATGGAGAACTGCAGCCTCCTCCTCTGAGAAACAGGTTAATTACGTGAGCAAAGTTTAGTTTTAAATGTATTGGGAGAAAAAAATATTCCGCACTATCGACTTATCGCTTTAAACCGTGCATCATATAGATTTGTAGCCTTATTCATTCAGCTCTTAAATTGCCATTAAAGTGACAATTTACACTAAAGCCGCACAACAAAGGGGAAAACCTACATTTGCAACAAGTCGGAAACCGCGTCGACTTTTCTTCAACTTCAGATTCGGTCTGCCAGGCGCTGAGCCTGGGAAGTTTCGGGAAAAGCAGGGAGGAAAAAACAAAATCCATCCTCCTCTCTTTCCTGCCACGTCTGAGCCTCCGGTTCTTCCCACTTCCTCCGGAGGCTCAGGTGGAAAGAAGGAAGAGCAGCGGGGAGAGACGAGTGAATTAATTAACGGTAAATATGAACAAATCGAGCTATTCTCCTCTGTTTCCTCTCTGTTTGTCGTCAGGAGGTTTTTTTTTTTTTTTTAATCAGAACAGAGTAGGCAGCACCAGACGGCAGATGTTTCCCGTCTCCTCACAATCAATAACTCGGGGTTTTCTTTCCTCTCCCCCCCCCCAACACCCCTCAACAACATGAATGCTTTTTAGTGTATCAATTTCACCCGCTTGTTCAGTTTGAAAAGCTTTTCTTCTTCTTTCTTTTTTTTGCAACTTCATCAAACTTAATTGTCGTACTTTGATTTTTTTTGGCGCTGCAGGAGAGATAATTATCAAGCGGGGAGGAATTTACAAAAAAAAAAAAAGATCCAGTTCGCTGCTGCGGCTCTGCATGGAGCGCTTTGCGCATGTAGAAGTTTTAACAGCGAAGAGGGAACCCTCCGGCTGTTTATAGAGCTTTATCTCAAATATTAACAGCGAGCTAAAGTAGCTGCTCAAAGGGACGCCGGTTTGCGTGAACAATAGAGCTGCACTCTTCTGCTTGCATTGTAACTCAGAGGGGGGCATTCCTCTCATCCTCCACGTAATGCAGGATTCTTTCCCCATGGAAGCTCTTCAGATGTTTGTCATGTTGCAGCCGTAAACTTCTCCTGGGTTTCTTTCAACAATGGCTTCCTTTTACCACCCTTTCGAAGCCCCAGACTCGTGCAGGGCGCTATTAATGAAATAACAGTTGTGTTTTGGACAGACTCTACCCTATGTGGCTCTCTGTAGAGCTACTCCAGAGTTACGACGGGCCTCTTCAATGCCTCTCTGATTATTTCCTGAAGGTCACAAGCCAAAAAACGTGTTGATCTTCAAATAAAGTCGTTTCTTGGAGTGCTTTGGGCAGTTTACGTGGCATTAAATCCTTCCTGATAAGAAATACAAGTCCAGACTCTAATTGCTTCTCCAGAGTTACCCTGTGTGGCTCCTTCTATAATTAATGCTCTCTTTTCCTGTCGGATAAGGTGGACGGACATGTTTTTGTAGGTTTGCAGCTTTTTTCTAAAGTCCTCACACTGGCTCCTATAGTAGCCTAGAGAACAGACTTTAATAAATACTTTTGTTTTTATAAAATCATTTAACGGGTCAGTAACGCCTGCTGTTGTTTTATCTGCCCTCCAGACCACCCAGGTCTCCCCAGAACCAAACATGGAGTAGCACCACACAGTTTCTATGCTCCACCAATCTGGAACAAACTTCCAGAAAACTGCGAAACAGCCGAAACAAGCCCAACTGTTTAGAGTTGCCTTCACGTGCCTTTTAATTAGTGCTGAACAATCAGTCAATAACAACATCGCGATGGACACGTGATCAATGTCGGTAGAAAAACGTCTGCTAGAATATTTGATCTTCAATTATTCCATTCCCCAGAACAGCACGGCATTCTGGGGGGTGTAGGCAGACTAAAGGCTGTAGCTGCTCCACCTCTCACAGCCACCTGGGTGAGCTCGGTGGGATCAACTCACTCAGTCGCTCTCTCTTTGGTTACCTAGCAACAATATCACATTCAATATCAGAATATCAGGTATCAAATTGAAAGGGGCTGAATACTAATGTGCGTCACTTTGTATGTCATTTTCTTTGCGGCTCGTAATTCTCAGACTCCCTTATCGTTTTGTGCTCTGCTGCAGGCCCGCCATGCTGCTCAGACTCGCCGTTTGCCTCCTGGTTTCTCTGCGTGTCCTCCTGGTGCAGAGCGGCGCCGCTACATCGTCACAGAGCCCCGCCGCCTCAGTGAGCCCCTCTCTTCCTCCTCTTGTGAACGACCCGAGCTGGCCTCTGGGCGTGCGCCTCTACCAGGCCCTGCGCTCTGATCCCGGCTCTGTAAACACGCTCTTCTCCCCTCTCCTCTTGGCGTCCTCGCTTGAGGCGCTGTCCGAAGGCTCGGCGGGCAAAACTGCAGAGCAGATTTGAGAACTTCTCAGGCCTCCGTCCGGGACCAAAGAGGCGGTCGGGGGACTTCTCTCTGTGGCGTTGGAGAGCTTCGTTAAAGCTAACGGGACTAGCTTCCAGATCCACGCGTCCTCTTGCGTGTTCACCAAGCAGGCTCCTGCCGTCGGTCAGGCTTTCGCGAAGGAGATCCAGAGCCGGTTCAGGCTGCAGCACCGGACGCTGGGGAAGGGGGACGCCAAGGCTGACCTGAGGCAGCTGTGTGAGTGGGCTGAGGCTGCGCTCGGTGGGAAGGAAGGGGCTCCTCTGGAGGCAGAAATCAAGGCTAAAGCCGGAGCCATTTTCCTGACAAATGCTCTTCACTTTAAAGGTTTGTGGTAAAGAAGAGAATAAGTGCTGAGTTTCGATTGGGTCGGTCCTCTTTCCACCTTTTGCCCACACCTTAACCCTACCAGTTCCTGTTGCACGTTCACACTGGGGAGCAGGTGTGTCCCAGTTTGTTTTGCCATCCTGACAACACGGGCAATCTGTTTCTTAAAAAAAATATTTTGTGGGGGTGAGGGGGGAAGTACCAAAGAAGAGACAGAAGCAACAAACACAAGATCAAGGCAAATTTTCTCCATTAAAATTACCTTTCAGTGACAATAGCCGTGTTTCCATCAATGAGGTTTTTTTAAATATCAGTAGAAAAGGTTGATGGAATATTGAAATAATGTCATCATTTGATAAAAATTGTGAAAAATGATCTTTTCTCTTAAATTGATAAGTAGTTGTGCCACCGTTGGTAGCAACAGATGCCATTAAGACTTTCCAAAACCAGCCAGTGAGTCTTTTAAATCAGGATTTTGGCCCATTCTCCTATGCGGGATTGATTTAATCCGGCCATAGTGGCCTATTCAAAGTAGAGGCAGAAGTCCAGTTGAGAATCTCTGACAAGATTTGAAAATTGACGTTCAGATTTTTCTCTCTGGACTGGGTGAACTTGTACGGATATTTAGCTGTAATTGAAATCCTGTTTCGACAAAGTGTCGACTTGGAGGAGCTGAATACAAACGCACACCTCAATTATCAAATTATTTAAAAGAAATGAATAGTTTAAAGAAATGTATAGCTATACGCCACTTTGTGTTGCTCTATTATATAAAATCCCGGTGAAACACGTTGAAGTTTGTGGTTGGAACGTGACGGGTCCAATGTTTTTGAAAGGTACCGAACTGGTTTTAAGCCCCAACAAACCAAAACTGTAAATGTGAGGTAGACGGTTGTTGTGTGTGTTGTGATGTGTAAGGGTGAATCCCGTCTGGAGGAAGGCTCCAGCTCCCCTGCAAGGATAAGTGTGTATAGAAAATGCATGGATGAATCTGGGCGAATCTCCAGTTACATAATTGTTTGGATAAAATAGACATGAAACACTGGAGCGTCTCTGCACCGAGCAGAGTCATGTTGAATTATCCAATCTGTTCGTTCTGGACCCGTTTGCCGCGCTGAATGGAGGAAGGGAAAAAAAAAAAAACCCTTGCATGTGAACATGGCACCATTTTTCTCCTGCTCAGACAACAACATACCCTCTGCAGGCTGCATGCCAGCATGGCCACCTGCGCTCAGAGTGCGCGTCCTTGATGCATTGGACTCCAGCTGGTGGACGCTGCGGATAAAGGATGATTCTGGGGTCCGTCGCTGAGAGCGAATCCATCTTTCATTGGCGTTGGCGTGGGTGGGGTGGTGGTGGTGGTGAGGGGGGGAGGGGTGATATGTCGTCTTAAATAATTGAGTAACAAGTGCCCGGACCCTCTGCCTCGCCGTCATGCCTAACATCTGCGCTCGGAGCGCTCCAAGCCTGCCGCGCCGCAGCTCGGCTCTGTTCTTTTGGTGGCAGGCTGCGGTGGTGGGAAAGTTGTCATTGTTTCAGGCTCCAATCCAGTCCGTCAGAACCTCCATCTGTGATTTAATAGCCGCATTCCCAAAACATATCCATCTAATCCTTATCAGCACTACTCCACTGTGGCAGCAGAGATGCATCATTAGAGGTGAAATGTTCCTTTCAGAAACGGGGGGAGCTGTGGGAGTTTTCTCTGCTCGCCAAACGAAACGGGCTCATCGTCCGTTTTCATGACGGCCTTAAAGGAATTCGAATGTGTCAGTGCAACTCCTCCTGTTTTCCACTCTCCAGAAAATCTGATACCATGTTAAATATATCCTTCAGTTACATTTGTTCTCATTGTGCCGTCCCTCCTTGTTTTTCTTGCTTTTGTCGTTATTTATCAGACGCCTTATCTCCCCCGCCTGCCCGCCTCCTCCTCCTTCGTCCCCCGTTTGCGTCTTTATCTGCGTCTATCTGCCGCTGTTTTCCCCCTGCAGGTATTCTCTCTTTTTATTAGGCAGCGGCAGCAGAAGTGGGGACAGGTTGAGAACCCCCTCCAAAAACAACATTCTCTAAACAAAGTGAGCATTGATAAGCAACTTAATTAATTTTTCTTTGTTTGAGGATTCAACTCTATTATGAAATTAGTTTTTTTCTCTCTCTCTCTCTCTGCGCAGCAACTCTCGTTGGTTCATTAATTTTGTGGTTGGAAATGTATAAATTAGATTATTCAGACCATGACGGCACACAAAGTAGATTACAGAAAATTGGATTCCTATAGTGTTGATTCGCAATTTAGAGGTGGTCGATAGTTTGCTTCTCGCCCCTCCTCGCTGCTTTTATTTATTTGTTTTTGATTTCAGGCTCCTAAATTAGTGATGGCAGTGATTGGGCATTGTCCTCTGACAAGGTGCCAACTTTCCTTTAGGTAAAAAAAGTAATCGTTAGTGGATCGCAGTTCAGGGTAGAAGTACGACGGTTGCTATGGCGTTAGCTGTGAAGATGCACCAATAAAGTTTTATTTAGGCTCTTTCCCATTTTTCTAAACTTGCAATAAGAATCGCTCGATTTCCGGGCCCTAGGTTAATAGATCTGTATCTGGAGTTTGAGTTTATTAGAAATCACATAAATACTGGGAACATACGCTGAAATATTTGATGCATAAATGTGGATAATCATAGTTCGCTGATTCTTTTTTTTTAATTGTGTTAAAAACAACTAACTATAAGAAGACTGTAAAACTAGAAAATATAAATTCCTGCTCTATTAGCCATTTATATTGTCTTTGACTTCATATTTAGACATCCATTTGATATCAAGACAGCTTTTTGTATTCTGTTCTTTAGTCAGTAGCATCTTCTACACTGAAGAGGAGCTGCTGCTTAGCAGTCCAGCTAGATTGTGTTCACTTATTGGGGGAACAAAGTCAGATGTTTTTGAATGTTCACTTCCTAGATGAAGGATCAGGTCATTGGTTGGTGGTGAACTCTTTCTTTTGTTAACTAAGAACCGAAACAGATGTGTGAACGGGTTGGAGACAAAGAAGCACTGGGGGGATTGGATAGAGTTAAATTAAGGAGCGAAACACTAAGAACGGTAAACTAAGGGACTTTGGCAGACATGGTTGAAAGGGAAATATCGGTGCTTTAGAAGCTCGTCTTGGGAGTTCTTGTACATGCTGGTTAATTAATTCAGGCTTTGTTTTGTCGGAGAGAAACACCGGTGACAGTGGAAGAAGAAATAATACAGTGAAAGGAACAGGAGAGGCAAAGTTACACAAGGCAATGAGACAACATGGGGGGGAACAAGTCCCTGCATATTTATCCTCAAATAATAGCTTCTGAAAGCCCACTTCGCCGCGCAATCAGAAGTTGATGAGGAAGCAGAGAAAAAGTGTTCACTCTCACTGATTTCAGTCTGGACTTTTGCTGAAAGTTGAAGCACAGTTTCCGTCTAGAGCTTTTATTCGCTCGTGTGCATAGATGTCAATAATTTTGTGCTTGTAAAGATTTGCCTTCAAATGAATTTCCAGGGTGAGATCATGAACCAGCTAAACATTTTTAATTATTTTAAGAAATGGAAAATAGGACACACACGTTTAAAATGAAGGTGCATACAAACACAGCATGGGACCAGCTGACTTTTTCAATGTTATCCAGCAAATATGAATAGAGTTGAGGTTTTAGCTTTGACCCGTCTGAACATCAAACCTTTTTGATGTTTTTAAAGTTGGATAGTTGGGTCAAGTTTCAGTTTCCTCAGGTAAAGCTTTTAAGATTTTCACTGGAATGTTTTAGACTGAACAACATCATTTTTTCCCCAATATATCAATCCATTTTCCATATTTCCACTTTTGCTTTCTTCAACAGAAACCATTTTTGTGAGTTTTTTTCCCCCAAATAGCTACAACCTCTTTGGAGGGCACAATTTTTAGCCTTATTTAAATATTGCTCAAACTAAAACGTCGCGTTTTAGGATGTAAATTACGGAAATGGTATTGTCTTTCTGGAAAATGAGATCTGGATTTCAATGGGGTTGTACGTGATTAACTAAAGGTAAGAGTCTGGTAAGTGGTAAAGACCTTCCAGTATCATCCTCTGTATGTGTAGAATCTGCATCATCAGGTGTTGATGGTAAAGACGGCATCAACACTTGGCTGTGCGGTGGTGGTCTCGTTTAAACTAAACAATGCTCTACAACGGGTGAATATTGACGTCCAAAAGGTTACAATTAGTTTATATTTTTTTGTTTTTGTTTTAAAATGAGCAGTAACATTCTGCTTTTCTCCTGGACTATTGGAAAATTGAAATAAGATGAAGGGTTATCAAAAATACCACTCTAAATATGAGGCTTTTTCAGATAAGGATGTTAATCATTAATATAAAAATGTTTCTGTCCTACATCGGCTTCCTCGCCTAATTGAAATTGTATAAAAAGGTCAAAACAACCCACATAGTAAAAGCAAACTTTTCTCAATTGTTTTCATTGTTGGAACATTCTGTAGTTGTCTGAAGCTTTTTTTTTTTTTTTTTTTTTCCTACAAAGAGCCCAACGGAGGCAGCTTAATTTTTATTCTCAGTCTTTTCTTTTTTTAAGGGCCTCAATCTGTAAAATGTCACCTTGCGTACGTTTTGCCTCCAAATCAGATCAATCATCCGACAATGGGAACAAAACTTGATGCTTCACACTCCTTTCAATCTGAGCCTTTGATCACGATAAGTTATCAAACCGTCTCACTTGTCGTTTTTGGACCTCTTCTCTCCGGCAGCATTGTGTGCTGAGAGTGGAGATTTTTCCAAAAGATTAATCTGTAATGAGTCATCATTTGTTGTTGCCAAAGCCAGTCTAAAGTGTCATTCACAAAGGCCCAAACGGTCATAATTTCGTCAACCTACACACACACACACACACACTGTGATGGTCCAGCGGCTTTGAGAGTGTGTTTTGAGGTTATTACAGCAGTAATTCCACTGCTCTCAGCCCCTCTTAAACTGACAGCTGTCATGGGGGGAGTAAGCAGGGCCAAGTGGGACGTGTCGGACAATGAGCGGTACACGGTGGCCTTCTGGACTCTATAACAGCCTCTGCAAAACTCAACAGCTTTTGGGAGAGGTTTACATTGTTTAATTGGCAGTAAATGATCGATAATTCATGCTCTGCGTCGCTGCATGTGTTCTTAGGGATGTCGTGTCCTTTCGAGTGCCTTTGATCATCTACTGCAGCTTTCGATGCTTGATGATGGTCGTGTGTTCAGGGCTGTGGCAGAGGGAGCTGAGCGAGGAGAGCGCCGATCGCCGCACCTTCTTGGGGAAGAAATACACCAAAGTGACTATGATGCACAGAGCAAGTAAAGAACTGAAAGATGAAAACGCGCAGCCGGCTGCTTTTTGATGCTAAATAACCGAACATACAAGAGATTCAGCTCCTGTAAGGCCCAATCTGTTTCCCGCCCATTTGTCATGGCACATCTTATGATTTATTAAGCGTGCTCTTTATGTTTTATGGATTGACTTCAAACAACAACAGGGCAGAGTGAATTTGTGCCATTAAGGCAGTAAAAGACATCAGAAAGATGCATCGTGCTCATTTTAATGCTATGTTTTTTACAATGTCGTCTTCAATTTGAGAGAAACTTAGTTCACTCTGTGGCTCCAGCCTGAACGTCTGGCTTCCTGTTGGAGTTCAGCTGAGTCGAACGACGCAAACTCGAGTGGCTGTAAAAAAAAACAAAAAAAAAACAAACATGTCTGCTGAGAGCTTCAGCACTGAAGTAGTAAAATATAAAATGCTCCTGTCCTCAGTGCTGTGATCTCCTCTCTCCCCTCCTGCAGGTCGGTATCGCTTCCATGAAGACGTTGACAACATGGTGCAGGTTCTGGAGGCGCCTCTGTGGGGGGGCAGGGCCAGCCTTGTGCTCCTGCTGCCCTTTCATGTGGAAAATCTGGCCAGGCTGGACAAGCTGCTGACCCCAGAGCTGCTGTCAAAGTGGCTGGAGAGAACTGCCGTTACCGGTGTGGCCCTCTCTCTGCCCAAGGCAAACATCAGCAGCTCACTCAGCCTGCAGGTCGGTGCGCCGATGTTGGCTGCATGACAGCTTTCACAGTTTTCTGACAGAGCGGTGCTATTTGTGAACATAAATGTTTTTATTTCGCACTTTTAACAAGCTTCGGTATGGGAATTATGCAAGGATTTTCATCAGCGCTGACAGAGCTTCTGCATGTCGAAGTATGAGCCAAAGTAATGTTATTTCTAGTTCATTTTTTGTAATATTTTAAAGCACTTACTTAAATTCAATAGGATTCCAGTATAGTTTGTCTCTGAGTAGTGATGGTCATGCTACAAAAGTTTTGACTTGTTCAAGTTTTGGCTTAAATCCCATTATATATGCTGCCATTTCAGATGTGAAGGGAGGTGATGCTGGAGGGTTATTCTCCTCAGGTTGGAGTCATTTTAATCTTCATTCTTAATAAATTAAATATGACCCAAGTTTATCAAGATTTGTTAATATCTACTCTATAAACTTTTTGTTTTGTATTTCAACTAAACGTAAAATGAATGACATTTTCACAACTTAGTGGACAGTAATGCCCTGCAAGTTATGTTTAAAATGCATAATAGTACAGTGCCAGCACATATGCAAAAAAACAACAACAAAGATTTATTAAAAGAGATAGCATAATTTGAAAGGATCTGAGAGTTAGTGTCAAAAATTAAATAAATGAAATGTTGTATTTCTGTTTATGGAAGAAGTCTGTGAAACAATCTGTCTAAAGAATCCAAAGAGAGTAGATGCATGTTTGTTTGTTTTTTGTTTTGTTTTTTTCAAATTGGACCACAAATTCAAAAATAGATTCCACACTATTATGATTTTAATTTTTTTTTCAGTATAGAAATGCTGTGCGCGTCCGACGCTAACCACGCTTTCATTGCTTTTATTGGATTTAAGTGGGAAAGCAGCAGCAGCCAGGTGCTGCAAATCAAACGCATCTGATTATTTAATTGTGGCCGGATCCGTAAGTAAATGAGCTTCGGTCGTTTGCTGCTCTCTGCAAAATTCTTTTTACTTTTTCGGATTTAGATTTTCCAGACTCTGGTTTTGTTTGGGCATTTTTAAAACATTCTGAACATCCGAGTACTTTTATTATTAACCTTGAACCTGCTTGGAGAGCAGTCAAGACTCATTATCTGTAAGTTTCACAAATAATGAAAAATTGTGGCATTGAACCATTTCATTGGCTTTTGTTCCTTCTGGACTAACTTACTCTACATTCACACGACAGGCGGTTGCGACCCGTATCCGGCTTTTGTTTCTCACCTTTCTCAAATATTCAGTTTCAACTTTCGGTCTATAAACGTTGAACTGCAGCTGATGGTGACAAAGACATGAGGAGCAAAAAAAAAAAAAAAAAAAGACAGACTGGAAGAATAGTTGGACCAGACGTATACAGATGACATGGAAGTAAAAGCTTTTTCCCAGAGGAAGGGCATGCTGACTGAAACCGATTACCATGTCCTCCTCGTGTGCACGCTGTAACCTCATCACGGACTAATGAAATCTGCTCTGCCCTCGTTTCTGGTTTGACAAACATCTCTGTAGAGCTACGCTGCCATGTTGCTCTGCTGGCCGTGCCCTGAAGAACAAGCTTTTGACATTAACATTGTCAGGACGCTCCGGGGGAGGAGGAGGAGGAGGAGGCTGTAATCTAGTGCTGAAGCCTGAAACAACTCCTTTTGACACGGCTGCGGCACTGCGTCAGAAAGCAGGAGGGAGAAAAAAAACTCTGTGTTGCACAAATCTCCATTTGTTCCATGAAAGAGTCTGTCAGGCTGAAGGAAATAAAAAAAAAAAGAAGAAAGTTGTAATTCTTGTAAATACATGAATCAGTGTTTTGATTATGTAGTCAAATTTGGCCTCTGATTTTCTGAGTCATCTGAAGGTGTGTTTGATGAGTCGTGATGGAAAAAGGCTTCAGCAGGTTACCGGTTATACCGAGGTTTTAATAAATCTCTCGCAGGAATCGCGCTGTTCCTGCAGTTTTAATACGACGCCAGACAGAAACGACACAGCCTGACAGTGCTGCTGTGCACTGCTGGTCAGCTGGCTGAACGAAGCCAACTACACATTTCTACAACTAGCAAGCAGTTAGCCAGAATAATTATCCAGCTAATATCTCTTAATTATATCAAGGCTATGTTCATACAACATGGAAATGTGAACCATGACAGATTTTTATTTTTATTTTTTCATGGCTTTAGAACGGCCCAATTCTGATATTTTCAACACCAAAAGGTCTGATTTGTGCCACTTGCATAATGTGGTAATAAATCACATTATGCTTTTTTGTTTTGTTTTGTTTTATTTTTCAAACATGCAACGTTTTGGCCCAAGCCTTCTGACAAAAACATGTGTATAACCAAAAAAAAAAAAGCTCGGTATGTTAATCAGCTGTGAGTTTGCCCCAACGGTTCAGATGCGCTCCGTGAACAAGTCGAATTCAAACACAAAGTTTACCATTTTAAAGTGGTTTCTTCATGACTTCAACTAGTATATTTCTGGAGAAATAAAGAAAGAAAAAAGAAAGATAATCCTGATTTTCTCTGTTTCTGCTCTGGGGACTTGTTTCTGACTTTGCCATAGCGCGTTGTGCGACTTAGATGTGATCTGCAGAAAAATGTTGGCACATTTTTCAGGAATAACTTGGAATCACATTCCACAGAAAAATCCATAAATACTCAACCATGAATAGGTTATCATGAGACCATAAAAATCACGGCTCGCTCGTCAGAATCTCATGTCATCTGATGCTGATGTAGCTTCAGCTGATGCAGATTCCTTAAAACAGTTTAGTTTTAGATCTAGGGCATCTTCGCTCCGATCTTAAAACTCAAAGAAAACCAGTTTTTTACCCAACTGAGCTTTAGGATCTTGCTTAGATGTAGAGAACATTTTAAAAAAAAGCCAATCGACTGGTTCGACCGGAACTGAAATATTTTCCACTATTACAGTTTTAAAACAGTTTATAATCCGTGAAGGCTCTTCTTAGTAAACAACTACAAAAGCAAAACATTTGATTTTCAGTTACGCCTCAGAAAACGTAAGTCCCTCTGACCCACTGCTGTCCACACATTGCATTAAGTCTGTCAAATGCGAGTAAATAGATGTCGCAGATAACTGCAATAACAAACATGTTAATGCAGTTACTACAGCAGCGTGAATTACAGCTGATCGTGTTTTACATCCTGAGATTTTTACCGTGTCGTGCGCTCTCGCCGCACCGTGAGATTCTCTAATCAGGCTGAGCTGCTCTGCCCTGCGGCCGGCGACAGCCCGCCATGTCTTCATTGACGGTTATTCTTCCAACTGGGTCTGGCAGATAATTGCTCATCACCGTTGGTTAATTCTGTTTACCACTCTGTCTGTCAGCGCTTGGGTCGGCCGCAGCCCTGAGATTAGAGGGCAGCATCTGGACAAATAGATGGTTATTGTTATGTCTGCGTGTGTGTGTGTGTGTGTGTGTGTGTGTGGCCGTATATGAGAGCAAACAAAATCAGCCTCCTTTGAGTCAGGTTGAGCAGATTCTCTCCTCCTGTCCAGATGCACCCATTTCCTGCTTCACCCCTGTCCTCGCCCTCTTATCAGTCCCAGGGATCTAAATCCTTTCCCTTTTTTTTTTTTTGTGGGACTCGCATGTTCCTCTAATATGCCATCACCGAGCAAGTGTATCTCAGCCCTTCTGACCTAAATGGAAGTGACATTCGGCAGGGAAGTGAGCGAGAGATGCGGAGCAGCGTGGTGGCAGTGGGGGGTCAAAGATTGCTCAGGGACAAGGTGGAGAGCGTAACACCGAGCTATAAATAGCGGCTGAATTTAGCTTTCTCTCTTTTTTTTTTCCCTCCGTTTTCCAATTTGCGGTGTTTTCCTCCGAAGGGCGCATTACGTCGGGGGTCCGCGGTCGGAGACGAAGGGCCCTCTTAACAAGAGGTCAGCGATAAGCCACCCTTTTCCCTCAGTGATCCTCCTCTGACCAGGACACACACACACACACACACACACTAATGGCTGGATCTCCAGCCGGTGACTAAGACATATGAGTGCGCGCCACAGAGCTCACTCAATCATAGCTAATGAGGTCAAGAGGGCATCAAATATTTACAAGAGCTCACTCCGCCGTGTACAGTGTCGAGGGGGCTGCTGTTTCGACGCGGCGTTGTTACGAATCAACCAGAGGTGCTTCATTTGTGTAGCTGCTCGCTAAAAAGCAAAAGCTCCCTTCTTTCACCTCTTTTTTTTCCTTTATTTTATTTATTTTTTGTGCCGATATGGCCTTGCGGAACAAAAACACGCTGTTCTCGTGTGCGCGCGAACGAGTTGAATGAGACACTGAGCGTATTGACCATGCAAAAGAGGTAAAAGCCCATGGAGATAATACACCGGTGGAGCTGATGAGATCCAATAAAGGAAGAGAGAGGCTTTGAAGTCTTAAGGGAGCCGTGAGAAATGGAGCTTTTTGTTTATTTCTCCCTCTGAGCCCGCATCATCAGCCATGATGCCAGAGCCGCCGCGCGCTTTAAGCCACCCACTCAGGATGTTATGGGCAGCGCTGAATTAAGCAGAACGTGTCTGCATTTGTTCAAGGTGGCAGCGGCTTAGAGCAGCGTCTCCGGCTGTTTAGCGGGGGAACCAGAGGGAGCCACAGGTGCGAGCCGTGGAGGCAGAGACGGTCTGTCTCCGGGTTTGTTGCCGCGATTGTTTTTCATTTGATTTATGGAACTCTCTCCGTGCCGACAAACTGCTACAGTTGCTCATTTAATTCCCTCAGCTCTGTACATGTTCTTGCACCAAAACGCTACTTCATATTTGCTTCTTCTTCTTCTTCTTAAACACCCCGGAATAATAAACCGCAGGAAACTGAAGACAAATATGCAGATCAGACTGATAGCACAGTTCATGGGGCCTGGAGTAATAACGGCAGTAAGACTGATGGTCGAGATTTGTGGTTTAAAAGGTGCCTAGGGTAAAGCTAATCTTCTAATGGCATCAGTTGTAGATTTGGGAATCTGGCTGTTAATCATATGACATCAAGGGAGCATATTTCAACACAAAGCGATGTCAGAACTTTAGGGAATGTGCTGACTTTATTCAAACTCTCAAAAAAATTTGCATATTCTTGTAAAAAATCAGCTCAATTTTATGTGTTTTATGAAAAAAGGTCTTTTCCGCTATGGAAATGACATTGTTTTTCATGCTTGATCTTCAGTCTTCTGTTTAGTGATGCTGCTGCCAGCGTGTCGTGGGTCACCTGACTCAGAGCAGCTCGTCTCGTTCGGCTTGCAGCACATGTTTCCGGCGCCGTTCCGAGATCAGGAATATCAAATTGGCAAAACACTGATCGTATGGTCTTCTCTTGACATTTAAAATGCTGTTGCAGTTGTAAAAGCTGCACAAAGGTGCAAAACAGAAATGTAGCAGAATTGGATGTTTGTTTGTTTTTTTACAGGTTTGTGCCCAGTCCCACCCAAGTCATTTTCTGACCAATGGGAGCAATGATTGTCACCCACATGGCTTTGTATGCTATTTATAGTTCGCTAATTATAGTTCGCTTGCAAGAAAGCACAATGTGAAAGCAAACTGCTGCACCAAACCAAAAACATAAAGCCTGCTTTTGGTCCAAACTAAACAACCAAAGGACTTTTCTGGTGTTAATATATTCTTAAGTCTCTAAAGCCTGAGTCAAGTCGAGTTTTAAGTCTTGTACCAACTAAGTACCAACTAAGCCTTACTCTAAGTCTAGTATTGAGACTTCAAAGACCTAGTCTGAGTTACATCTCAAGTCTGAATTCATTACATGTCTCAAGTCTTCAGCCAGTGACTCTCTCTAATCTTCAAAGCTGGAGATCAGTGAGTCAACAGTAAATGTTGGTTCTTTATCATGTCTCTAGTCTTTTAAAGTGTGATTTTAACATTTAGATTGGTCTTTCTCTTGGTTCCTGGACCACTTGAGGTCTGTGGGCGCCCCCCAGTGGTCAGCAAGGTACTGCACGTCAATGACTGCTCATTTACCTTGACGTGAGCTCAAAGTGCGACGTGCACTGTTAGCTTTCCAAAGGATTGTGTTTAAAAATAATGATGGATCAGTAGTTTAAGACCGGGCCACTCAAAAGAAAAGCTGGATGACTCCGGTGGAAAGAAAACAACACCAAGACTTCTTATATGATCTGAGAAGTTCATATCTGCAGGGATATTTTTCAGTGAGTTGCAGATCTTTTATTGTTGTTAGAACACAATCAGGGCCGTGCAGAGACCACTAAAGGGGCAGGTGCTCAAAAAAAAAAGAGCACATCTTACTGCATTCTAGGAC
>NW_015115694.1:65717-66508 GCF_001443285.1 Poecilia latipinna
TAACGCGACCTCTGGGTAACGCGACCTCTGGGTCGCATGTAACGAAGCACAGCACATGGCGCTACACCCCCACTACCCCGCCCCCCGCCACCAGGAGGCGGCACCCTGCTACAGAGCCAAGAAGGGCCGGTGGAAACGCGGTCACTCCGAAATAGAGCCGAGCCGAGCCGAGCCGAACCGGGTTGTTTCTATTGCCGGTGGAAAAGGGGCAATTGAAAGTCATCAAGCAAATCAGAACATAGGAGAGGACTTAACAGAATGTCGCCAGTGAAAGTCCATGAGCAGGAGGAACAAAACAAGGCCACCAGAGGGCGGTGTTGTCACATAGAACAGAATGGAATGGGTCAAACACGTCAGTGTCCGAACTGCGTCACGTGTTCCCTCATGACGTAATTATTATAAGACTTAAAAGTATTTTTAGGCATTTATAGCGTGCTGCGCAGTTGGTAGAGCTGTTGCCTTGCAGCAAGAAGGTTGTGGGTTCGAGGCCCGGCCGGCCCAGACGCTTCTGCATGGAGTTTGCATGTTCTCCCTGTGCATGCGTGGTTTCTCTCCGGGTTCTCCGGCTTCCACCCACAGTCCAAAAACATGACTGTCAGGTTAATTGGGGTCCCTCTAAATTATCCCTAGGTGTGCATGGTTGTCTGTCTCTATGTTCCCCCTGGGATGTGCTGGTGATCTGCCCAGGGGCGTTAACCCGCTCACCCCCGATGTTCAACTGGCGAACGAGTCGGGTAATGTTTCGTCCGAAACGTTACCCTCTGTGAGGGCACCTGTTCGGGGGGATACTC
>NW_015115695.1:0-60809 GCF_001443285.1 Poecilia latipinna
GGTACCCCACACTTGACTGCACTTTGAATTGCCTTGTTGCTGAAAATGTGCTATATAAATAAAATTACCTTACCTTACCTTCTGTCTGCTCTGATGAGAAGTCCAATCCAGCTCTCTACTAGCTTTGGTAATATATCACCATCAACAGTGTCCAATACTAAGGAGATGTTCAACAATATCAACACTCTGGTTCTCCCACAGTGTTTATGTATGTACCCTTCATTGAAGACTTTGCGGTTGGTTTGAAGCTGCGAACCAACAATGATCTTCCTGCATGAAACACGAACTGATAACTGAGCTAGCAATCCCCTTCAGAGTACCTGTCTAATAGAAAGTAAGGAAATAATAGTACTAGTAATAGTACTTTTGCTTTTTACAACCCTTTATTTTGTAATGAGAAAATTTTCTAAATATAATCCTGTTCTCAGTATTTGTTTAACATAGGGACGTAAATAATGGAGCACTGCCTCCTAAATCTATTTCTTGCAAATTGTCTTGTTTTATGTTATGTTCCCTAAGGCCAAAGGCATAAAGGTTTGGGAATTCATAATTAGCGTTCACAAAAAACATTATAAAGTTTATTAGAGTGAAGTTGTCTGAAGGTTGAAAAGATCTGCTTTGGTCTCAGTCCTTTTCAAGCTAGCTGTTAGCTTTAGCCTGTGAGACACACTCATTTGCATTGGTACTAAATGAAGATGTAAATAAAATATTACTGCTTACCTTTCAACTGAAACTTAAATACTAAACCGTTCTTGTACCCCACAATAAATTCCACATCACAATGGTTCAGACTGGTGCTAAAAACAAGGCTCTCTCTAGTTTGCCTCTTTATATTCCTTAGCCAGATGACCCAGTCTATCTCGGCAAACCTCACCAGATCCTTCAAAATATGAGGATAATAGACTTCTTTGGGAACTGGGAACGAGAATAGAATCTAAAAGCTCCTCTCTATAAACCAAACCCTTTTAACCAAGGTCTATTAACCTCACCGTAGCATATTACCAAAACAGAGCACTATGCTCTGAGAGCGCAGCCTTACTTGCACTTCCTGGAGTTTCTAAAAGTAGAAGCTTACTCTCCTGTGAAAACCACTTCCAGTTCGGGTTCAGGAGGCTGACGGCCTCTCCGCTTTTAAGATTAAGTCTGAAGCCTTCACTTTGAGCTTATGGTGTGGGCTCTGTGGACCCTGAAGCATGTATTAGACCCTCACTGCAGGTGGGAGATCTGGTATATGATGCGCCGAACTCCTCCTCTCTTCTCTCTGTGAGTTTGTGTCTTTATAACATCTCATTAACTTTGTGTCTCCTGTTGTTCTATGTGCTTTTTGTCTCCATATACCATGACAGTGTCATCTCTTGCTTCAGTCTGAGAGGTTTCATATGCTCTGGTAGCTGTTTTGTCAAAATTAGAAATTATAAAATGGCATATTTGTTTCTGTTTTTTTTATATTGCTTAATGTTTTTATTTAATTTTCAACTTGATTCAAAAATACTGTATGCTTTGGATTTGGGGTTCAATTCATCTCAAGGTCATTTTGATCCAGTCATACATACCTACCAATTAAACCCAGTTATTAAGTATTACAGTAAAGTTCAGTTTATTATTCAAATTGGTTCAAAAGGTTTTCTATGTAGGGAAAGGTCAGGTATTATTTAAGGTTTAAAATGTTAATCAGCTGCAATGACATCCTCCCTACATTTGCAAGTTTCTTTGCAAAGAGACTTAAATTAATAAAACTTTTGATTTTTGCTAAATGGTTGTTTACCTGCACAAACAAAGCACAATATTTTTAATAAAGTGAGAAAATCCTATTTTGATGGGTAAATCATCTCAAGTCTGAAATATAATAGTAATTATTTAATAGGAAATTAAGCAACAAAAAAAAAAACCTTTTAATCCATGTTTTAAAATACATTTTTTCTGTTATCTCTTTCTGGATAAAGACAAAGATAAAAAGATTGTTTTCGTTTCTCAGCAACGAGAACAAGATAAAAAAAAAAATCATTCTGCATTATTTAGCTATGTTTACTGCCAAAGTCTGCAAAAGTCACTGGATGTTTGTGGTCTGATTTACTATGAATTTAGATCACAAGCAGCAAAATATGGTTAACTAAACAATGAATACTTTGTACTGCACCTTTGATCCCCTCTCCACCTCCGTTTGTGTTGTCAGTATTTAAGTATTTATTTTTTACAGTGAAATCTTAACCAACTGAATTTCCTTTACAAATGTGTTCAAAACTTTAATATTCTGCTGAATTAAAAAAAAAACAAACAATTTTGCAATTACGGAGTTTTCATTAAACAAGAAATGCAATTAAAATCACAGTTTGTTTACGCAATATCATTTTAAAAAGGCTACGCAATTATCCTCTTACCAGTTCCTCTCGTCTTCGTCATTTCCGCCAGTGGCAAAGTTGTTGAACATACACTGGGTGTTGCAAGTCAACTAATGTTGATACAGCCTCACCGCCTCACCCTAACGCCAAAACTTTATATTGAAAAACGCCAGTTTACTTTCTTTCTTAATTTCTTTTTATTTTCTTTTTTCCAAATTGAACTGTTTCCATTAAGCAAATTTATTTTTGAAATGTCATCACTCTAACTTGTGTGGATTGGACTGTTTGGGATGATTTGGTACAGGAAGGTGAAACTCCACCCTTATTTCATTTTTTTAAATCATATTTACGGTGTATCACGCAGGAACTGAGCTCATGTTTTCTCTCTTTTATGAACTGCGTCTCAGATTCACATTAGATTAAACTTTAAGCCCACCCTCTATTAATCCATGGAGACACAGCTGATTGCATGAAACAGCTGACAATAGTTTGATAAGAGGGGAGTGGTCTGAATCTGCCTGTCCTTTCTTGGTGTGGGGGAAAAAAAAAAAAAAAAAAAAAAAAAACATTGGCACTTTAGTAGTTCACTGTCGGGACGTCTTGCGGTCCTCTCAGCCACTGTGCAGACAGCGCGGCTCGGCGCACATCGTCGCTGCGGTGTCTGTCTCCTTTCCGGAACAGGTAAGACATCCGTCTAACTTGACTGTAGCGTTCCAGTTACAGGCGAACCGTTCGGCAGTTTTAATGTGACATCCTGGATGTTACCTGCTCTTGGTAAGCGGCTGTACTGGTTCTCTTTGGTGCTTTGGTCCGTTTTGCTGCTTCTGGCTGCTGTTTTAAAAACATCTGATCTGATACGGCAGCAGGGCTGGATAACATCAGCATCCTGAGCGCCTTCCCTCACGGATGGAGGGGAAAATGGGGTTTTACATTCGGTTGTCCACGTAGTGCTTCACTATATTGCCTTAGTGGACAGTTGTGAAGATGTGCTGGTGGAGCGGACCGATGCTTGGCAACGAAGGCTCACGATGTGAATAATTTCTTAAAGAAAGCATGAATATTCCGCTTCATTTTACCTTTGGGTTGATTTGAAATAGAGTTATAGCTCCAGGTGTTGAAAAGAGAGATTTTATTTTTGCTTTGGTTCTTCTCTCTGGTGTCCAGACCCTGAAACGTGACAGAAAGCTCTCACCTAGTGTTTCTTTTTTCTCTATCTCTGCTGCTTTTTCTGCTATTACACAATAGAACTGGAGGGCAAATTGCCAAGACACTCACCTCCTCCACCCCATTCATCCCACCCAGGCAGGTAATATATATGCCATTAGTAGGTTTCCTTCAAATGAAGTCCCCTCAAACAGAGTTCAGTAATCACACTTCTCTGTCACCGACTCTGCAGAAATGATGATTAATATGACATTTTGTGGCTTAATTTTTTTAAAGCACTGACTTAATAAGTTCGTCAAGCAGTGGAGCCCCAGTGATTACTCTAAGGGGGGGCCAACGAAAGGGGCCCATCTTGTCCTCATCAAATAACATTAGCAGGAGAAGACAGGAGTAACCAACCCCACACGCCATTTAAAAACACAGAGAGGACAATGCAACACACAAACAACACGTCTGAAAATGGTTAAAAAAAAAAAGTATGCATTTATTCTTGATTAAATTGAAAATTAACATTTCCCATCATTTTTATCTAACGCCAGCATGGGATTTTATGCACTTGAAGGAGGGATACCACTGTTATCTCATGCTTATTAAAGCTGGAGGAGCCCCAGCTGACTCTGGTGCTTTCTCTGGCATCTCACTGGAAGGACATAACGCCATGGAAACATGGTGAACATTTTTTAGCCTTTTTAATCAGAAACCTTGTTGCACCTTGATGCTGATATCTGGTCCACTCCTGGTTAAAACTATCCAACTTTTGACTCAAACCTACAATTCGGGATAAAGCAGTTTTGTGGGTAGAGGTGGGCGAATCCATTTAAAATATCAGTAATATCAGGACCGAGTTGGTATCGGTTAATACTAGCATAGTAAGGTCGGTACTGTGGCTTCACAGTCCCTCCTGACATTTTATTTTTGTATCGCAGTTCCTCAAATATACCTCAGAAAGGATTTAGTTTTGATGTGCTCTCTAGTGATTTTTTTTTTTTGCACATTTTTTTTTATATTAAAAAATGCACACATTTGTTTAGTGCTTATTTTTTTCTGTTTGTCAAGTTATATGTTATTGGAAGTATTTTGTAGACACCTCTAAACTTTGTCTCAATTCTGTCCTTGGTTTTAACAAATTAATTCAAAGGAAAAACACAAAAATGCCTAAAAGTCAAACTTCATTTCTATTAAGTATCGATGTTACAGGCGTTGGATTTACTTAGTATCGGATCAATACCAAAACATGCAGTGTTGCACATTTCTGTTTGTGGGTAACAAACAGTCCAGGTGGGTTTCAGTACCAGGTTTTAGGTGAAGTCTGAGGAAAAGCTGCAGCTTTGAGGAGAACATCACATTTTCAAGTGTACTGAATTCAGCTGATGTACGTGTTGGTGCGCACCTCAACACATCCTCTTGTTATTTTTGAGTCATCACCTTGTGCTCCGGGGTTCTCTGGGTTTTTGCTCACTAGTGGCAGTATGAGCAGGAAGGTAACTTCTGGCTGAGGGCTAATCTTCACAGGGGTGATGGAGATAACAGTGATGTATGGAGAGGTCGGGGTGGTTTAACACCCAGAGCCGACTGTTGTCTGCCAGGGTCAGGCTGTGTGATACTGGAGTGCTGTGTGAGCCAGCTCCTCGCATGTCTGGGATTTGGCAGTTCTTCCAGCTTCAGGGGGATGATGGTGGGCTGGTCTCTGTGTTTTTTTGGGGTGCAGAATCCTTGATGAATGCCACTTTGCTGCTCAGGCATCTGTCTGTCACTCCAAATAAAAAATATTCTCTTGGCTACAAGCCAGACTAGAAGTTTGTGCGTGCTGTGACATGCTTTTGTTGCTTTTTACTGATGACTTTCTTTGTGATTAACCGATAACCAGGCCTGTCACCAAAACAAATTTTGCTGGACAATAAATTGTCCCAGAAGTTGTGATGAATGCCAATATTGTTGTTTTGAGACCATTTTTGAGTAATATAATGCAGAAACATATCATCAGGGATCAATAAACCTTAAATTCTAATAAGCATTTAACACTGCAACTGGAAGACATGTTGAATATCTAAAATAAATAAGCCAAGCAACAGAAACGACAAATGAAATGAATGATGAAGTCTCTGTAAACAACAGTGTCTTTCAAAAAAGTTCCAGTTGAGACCAAAGAACCAGATTGAAGATTTTAATCATCCAGTTTAGATGAAAAGAGAAAACGGTAAATCATGGAAATGGAAATTGAGTTTGTTTTAATTTGTCATGCAATTAATTGATTGTTTATTGCGACAGGCCTACTCATAGCGTATTAAAATAAAAGTGTCACACTGGGAACAAATTATTATATTCAAAGCTGTATCCTTAAATTTATGTACCTTTTTTAAAATAACAAATATCACATTAAATGGTTATTATTTCAATATTTTTTTTATACAGGATGGGATTAGGAAGAAAAGGTTAAGCTTCAACATATTAGGAAGTTCCTAAAGAAATCAGACTTTTTATATAGGTCATGGAATATAATATATAAACAAGAATCTATATTAATCAAAGTAAAGAACAGAAATTGTTTTATTGTTTGTTCCAATTCAGACTTTTTGATCTTTCAATTGGAAAAAAGCAGCACATTTTATTTATTTATTTTGGACAAATCTCTGTGAGCTTTAATCTGAAATGTCAATCTACTTTCTATCAATAATTTATATTGGTCAGTAATCTGGAATCAATTTTTAAACTTGTTCCATGTAACATTGAGGCTTTTATGTTAAATTGTCTTTTAGCTTTATTTTTGAAAAACTACACAATCACTTTTTTAATAAGTAGCTTGCTTCAACTACTAAAGAGAAATCTAATCTGCAACACAGACTTTTATCTTGAAAAATGACTAAGCTTTATTTTGAAAGTCCAAATTAAGCTCTTTTGGAAAGGACTATTTGCAATTTGAATCTTACTCTGATAATAGTCTTTTAAGAGTATCATTACCTTTAATTTGAAAGTCTAAATTAGTCCTCTTGCTGATGTTGCTTCAATAGGAACTTAACTTATTCTGTTATCGTCTCTATGAAATGGTGTAGTTTGTGTTCCTCAATGCAATTCACTGAGGCACTAAGTTCTTTCATTGCTTTGACTGCAACAATAAAGACAAATATATTAGTTGGGAAAATATATTTATCTCGTGCTAAATTGTTCCATGCTACACCCTGCACTACACCCTGCATTATCAGGATTGCAAATTACTCTTGTAAAGAATTGCTTTAGTCCAGCAAGATGCTCCATATCAGAAATCTATAGTTTTCGACCAGTTTTGCCGACTAAATGCTTTGCATGAAAAGGACACTGAAATGGAGTTCATGGTTTATAGATGAGTTCATTTTTGAGTTTACACATTTTTAGCCTGGACACACACATACACATGCAGACGCAGACACACACGCACACACACCATTTACTACATTGAAAATTGTGCTTTTGGTATAATATAGTTTAACAGATCAAGTGTTTTGCTCAAAGAAAAGAAACTTATCACTACAATCCATCACCTTCTCTGTAGTTGTTTCCGTAGTCTACCAGACGATTACAAAATTGTCTTGTAGTCTAGGTTGTTGGAGGAACGTAAAAAAATAAATAAATATGCGGGGTTTTTTTAAGAAACTGTTTTCTTTCCTTTTAAGAATGTTTATTTATGAAAGAGTCTTCACAAACTAATACCAACATTTAAAAAAGAATGTAAACGGGCAGCTAAACTACATCAGTTAAATCAATCAAGTTTATCTGTGTAGTACATTTCAGCAGCAAGGCATGTCAAAGTGCTTTACGTCATAAAAACAAAAGTATAAAGTCATGGAACACACAGTCAACAATTGAAGCATTACATTCTGTAGTGCCATCGTTGCACATCAGAATGCTGATGTTTCATTCATAATGTTTCAATAGCAATTCAGTATACCCAAATTATTGGTTTGTTTTCATAGTACCTAGCTAGCCCAAAGGCTAGCTTGATACTATGAAAACATATCTCTTTAAATAGGACTATAATACCAATAATTTGGTTTGTTTTCATAGTCCTATCTGTAGCACATATTAAGCTATCTGTGCTACAGATAGCATCTTACTTGTGAATCTTTTGAAGTTGGAGTAGTGTTTTCTTTTTTTTTTTCTTTCTTTCTCTGTAATCACTCCCTGTCCTTCGGTCGTGTTGACAACTTCAGCGAATAAAGTGACAAGTCACATATAAAGGATAAAAAAATTGCACCCTTTAATTCAAATGAAACAACTGAAGTGCAAAAATTGAATATTTAATTTAATTGTATCTTCATGTTTGCCTTTTTTAAGAGTTTATAGTTTGTGTTTAGGTATTGTAAATAATCTCTTGTAACACATAATTACTTGCTTTCAAATTTTCTGTCAGCTTTAAACATGTTTTCAACTCAAACTGTGCAGGCTGCTGAATGACTGCCCTACGACCCTTAGCACCAGGGCTGCAAGGTTTCTGGGGTAAACCCTGATTGAATATTGAATGTTCCATCAGATGTATTATCTATTAATATTGATCAAGTCTATTGCATTATATGTCATCGATTTATTGTCCAGACTTACTTGATTAGAGTTTTTCTTTCTTTCTTTTTTATTTATTTTTTATTTTTATTTATTTTTATTTTTTTTTCTTGGCCGACAATTTTGTAACGCGTGACTAAAAGTTTGGATACCCTAATCCAGTGGTTCCCAGACTTTTTCTTCTGCGCCCCCCCCAGTGGTTTCCAAATATTTTCTGCGCCCCCCCTATGGATTACAAATGGCTCTCTGGTTGAAACGACGCGTGTGACGGGGGGGAGATCCTATTTTTTTGGGGGCAAAATGAATGTACGTAGCTGAAAATAGACACCAACATCGGTAGCCTACAAGGTACTTGTTAGGCTTAAGGTTCTGTGTTGATTAGCTAGTCATCTTTTAGCTAACATTACCTGCATCCAACAGCCTCACTCAACTCAGTCGGTTAGTTTGGAGGGAAAAACTGTGAAAAGTTCTTTGCGTTTTGCTGGTTTGCTGCCGTGATTCTAACACAAACCTACGTAGCTCCGCCCAGCAGCAGCAGGTCTCCTTCACAGGTGGAAACCCAGCTCGAGCGTCGTAGCGCTCATGTTGCGTTTAAAGGCAGCTCGGAAAAACGGGTTACAACATGTTAACAACGGATTAAACAGTTTTAACTGCTGATAAAAGTGACAGAAGAGACAGATATGGGAAGTGTGGAAGCCTCTACTCTATCAAATTGACAGAGGAATAACAGAGAGTTGGCCATTCTAAGGTAAAAACCCAGCGCATACAGTGTTCATGTTTTGTTTTTTTTTTCATCCAGACGGCTTCCCGCGCCCCCCTGCAATGACACGGCGCCCCCCCCTAGGGGGCGCGCCCCACAGTTTGGGAACCTCTGCGCTAATCCATACGAGTAAAGAATCCTTCCTGACAATCCAGCAAAGCGTTTGGTTGCAGCATGTGACTTGCTGCTGTGTAACTAAACTGTCCAGGAGAGATCTGCCAGGAAGTGTTCTAACTTTGGCAGGAGTGTTGGGAAGAATCGCTGTTCAACTGGACAGCAGCCACATTTAAATCAGATATAATTTTTGTTTCTTTTGGCTTCATCCCAGGACTTGTTGATTTTCCTAATAGGTAAGGTAAAGTAATTTTATTTATATAGCACATTTTCAGCAACAAGGCGATTCAAAGTGCTTTACATTAATTAAAAGGAAAGACAAAATAAACCATAGGAAAGACATAAAGAAGAAAGAGAGCTAAATCCTTTTCTGGGTTAAAAGTAATAGAAACTAAGCAGTGATGTTCCTATTAAGTATTTCTGGATTCTAAGTTCATGGTTATTCTAATTCTGATTCTATTTCTGGGCTGTATAATGTTGATCTAAATAGTGTGTACTCCACAATTTCTAATATTATTAATACACTAAAGTAATCCTTTTCTGGGTTAAATAGGGAGTACTCCACCATTTCTAAAAGAAAAAAGAGGAAAAGACACATTAGGGCAAATGGCAACATTCAGACAAAACAAAGGGCAAAACAAAGACATGAGTGAAGGCGGTGACATCACAGGGCCATGAAACTCGGTAAATAATATATTTACCGAGTTTGGAAATTGTCTGCTTGCACTCCAGTTCAAGCTCACATCTGCAATTATTTGTACGGTTGTGTTATTTATTAATAGCCAAAACGTGGGTGGATTTAAATTTAAAACAGTTGAATTTATTAAATTGCTGTTGCTTCTCTATTAGGGATTGATTTTATCATTATAGTGTAGGAGTGCACCTTCCTCTGTTAAGCTTACAGAGTTAAACTTCTTAATATTGGTGTAGCAATTTGCTATTTTATTTTTGTGAAATTTGATAAATATTTCCAACATAAGCTGTGGTGAATTAGATCAAATTCTAGCCTACTTTTTACATTAAAGGTAACTCTCACTTTTCCCTCCTGCATTTTAAAAGGAACATAAAATGAGAATCGTGTGTTTAAGATCCTGTTCACACCAACCTGGGTGTTTCTCATATATTAGTCCCTCCCATTAACACACAAACTGAACTTTTGGTGAGGGGGAAAAAAAACTGGGATTTTAAAACATACTTGATTTTCTAGTCATGTATGTATTTTTTTGTTTAGTTTTTGTACTTCACAAATGAACTTAAGGAAACCAACTGATAATAGTGGGAGAAAAGGAAAAATAAATTAAAATTAGATAATTATACAAAACCAGGTTGAACATTTTGAACCTAACTAAACCATTTTAACCAATAGTTTTCAAACCCCCCTTGTAACTTCAGTCTAAGTGTTGTTTTCATTAGAAAAGTATATAAAATCGATCCTCTCATTTACCTTCAGCGTTTCCTTCTTAAGCCATTTTTGGATAATGACCTTTTTTTCTGCCACTATTGGCACTCTAAGTAGATATTTAGCCTTTTTTTGTAGTTCAAGTCCTTCCATGTTCCCCAGTAGAGCCACAAATCAAAAAAAATTATTTTCTTTTTGAAGATGTGCTGCTTATTGTCCACTGCTCTGTACAGATTCCCTGACATTTTGCAGCAAGTCACATGTTGCATGTGTTATTTTAAATTTAGTAGTGCTTGATACAAGTTTTAGAGATAGTGTATCCTTATTTATTTTCAAACATATCAAGAATTTCTTCATTGGCATTAAGAAGACTGATTTGTGACTGTCTAAAACAAATCTGGATTCCGTAATCCAAAGTCATCCTTAAAGTTTTGGACGCTCGTATTTTTTTCCCTCTTTCATTAAAGTTTATTTCTGAGCACCAAAAGTCAAACATTTCCAAGACAAAAACTAAAAAAGCCTCAAATCTTCTAGAAAAGAACTTGAAAATCCCAGAGTTTAATTTTTTTTAAGTTTTTTACTTTTTGATAATTTCTGATTTTTAAAAGTCAAAAGTTTCTAGCAAACTTTTGGCATTCAGAAATTTCCTTGTTTTTCTAGAAAATTTCTGACAATATTTTCAAAATTTCAAAATTTTTGGTGGAAATTTCCTCTTTTTTCCCCTTTCTATCTACAATGACCCTAATATGCATGTAAAAGCCAACTGAATGTTACTTTGTTTCCTGTAACTGCTGTAAGTTCCATGCTTTTATTTTGGTAACGGTCTGTATAGTGCATCTATACAGACCGTTACCTCCCATTTCGTTAACGAAAAACCCATAAAAAGCAACTTGAATTTTAGCTTCAGTCAGTAAGGGAACAAGGTAACGGGAATTGAAGTTTAAGTATTTAAATTTTGACTGCTTAATTAATTATTCATGAAAGGGATTATATCAATGTAACAAGTTATACTTCATTAACGGTAAAAGCGATTGTGATTTTTATTTCTCTTGTTTAGCTGTTACGCTGGTTGATGACAAGGATGACTTTAATAAATCATTTTACCATCTGTTCTTGTCTTCTCTAAGTTGACAGAATGTTATTCTGCCACTGAACTCTGAGTCATAAGCAAACTATTCAAAAATCTCAGCTCTCTCAAGTAATGCTTTTTGAGTATTTCACTCCATACTATGATTGAACTTTAGACTAGCATCTCTCAGGGAGTTTGCCAATGGCTTGTCATTTTTTCATTCTTAAATCTTCAGGCAAGTTTAGGATTGGAGCAGATTGTTTTAGGAAACTTTTTGAAGGAGGCAGAGTTGTTAGAAATAACGGTGCGTTGTACCAGTAAGAAGTCATTTTTATAGTGCAGGATTGTTGGGTTGTGGCCAGTAGCAAGAACCACACAGCAATGAATAACCTAGTCAAAGTAAGGTCTTTGCAGGCAATGGATTCAAAGTTTATCTTTTTTTATGAGGGGAAAAAAAACTCATTATCGGAGATAATTGTGATGTTTGATGTCATTTCATTTAATTGTCATCAATTTAAGATGAATTCAGAGAGAAATGTGATTATTGGCTGATGTCTGTGATGAGTGGATTGTACTGGAAACATCAAAGCAGTTTTCTAAAGAAATCATCTACTTGGAAAAAGGGGGAATGGAGGTCGGCGTGCATCAGGCACTGAATGAGTGAGCCTGCTAATGATGCAAAAGGGCAATCTAATAAAAATGGAACATTACACAGTCTGTTTTTCCTTTTGATGAAAATAATTTGAACCTTCTCAGAGGATATTTGTGAGGAAAATATCCAGTGGAGTGGTACGGGCAGATCCAAAGAGAAGGGCCAGGTCAGCAGGACAGAGTGGTGACCTTCACTCTCTGACAGAGACTGACAAAAGCTTGATGGAGACTGTGTAGCTCAAATCACGGCAAATTATTCCTGACATGCTGCTTGTAGAACGCCTTAAACCACAGATACAACACAGAGTTGGAATTAGTGCAGCGACTCGACCAAATTCATTTGTTCTTTCTTCTCTCCATCAAAAGCTTTTCCTCTCGGCCCTCTGAGCTCTGCGGCTGCAGCAACCTGTTTGGCAAAGGAAGTACAGTAAACTGCTCACGCCTCAGTTTGATTTGTTTTGATTTGCAATTTGCTTTTCCCAGCAGATTTGCTACCTTTTGTGTGATCTGTCTTTGTCTAATGCTCGGTGGTAGACGAGGACTGGCTTATGAATAAATCAGAGCCCCTACTTTCTGTGCTTTGATGGATGGGGAACAGGATTGCCATACTGTGCTATACTGAGCAGTGGGTTACTTTCATCTTTTTTTTTTTTTCTGGCCCTTTTGTTGCTAAAAATAGTCCAACTGCAAGAAAGTGTATAAACTTCTGGAGACCTAAATCCAATTTAATAAATAGTTGCTTGTTATGATTTCTAGGAAATATTAATCCTCTTAAGACATGAGTGTCTTGCAGGATATTATGTCATAACATTGGGGAGCAGAGTGGAGAAAAAACTAGTTTTTTTTTTTTTTTTGCTCTTGGAGATAGATACATGCTGATTCTTTCCTCTTATGAGTTCATTTGGGTTTAGCTAGAAACTGCATGGCAGTTAAATGATGTACAAATCTGCTGCATTTTATGTTGAGTTCAGCTCTACAGAAATCACATTTTATTTGCATAGCACATTTCAGTTGCAAGGCATTTCAAAGTGCTTTACATCATAAACACAAAAACACAAAGTCATGCAACATAGACTCAACAATCAAAACATTACATTAAGTCTAGTGCCATCATTAAATTCGTAATTGATTACGTTTCAAATACATCTCTAAACATGTGGGTTTTTAGTCGAAATTCAAAGGGAAATCAGGATTTCAGCTGTTTTACAGTTTTCTGGAAATTTGTTTCAGATTTGTGGCGCATAGAAGCTGAATGCTGCTTCTCCTCGTTTGGTTCTGGTTCTGGGGATGCAGAGCAGAACAGAACCAGAACCTAAGGGGTCTGAATGGTTAATACACCAGCAGATCTGTAATGTGTTGTGGTGCTGAACTGTTCAGTGATTTATAAACTAACAGTATTTTAAAGTCTATTCTTTGAGCTACAGGGAGCCAGTGTAGGGACTTTAAAACTGGTGTTATGTGCTCTATCTTCCTGGTTTTAGTGAGAACACCAGCAGCAGCGTTCTGGATCAGCTGCAGCTTTTGATTTGTTGGACAAACTTGTGAAGATGCTGTTGCAGTAATCAATGTGACTAAATATAAACAAATGGATGAATTTCTCTGGATCTCGCTGAGACATGAGTCCTCTAATCCTGGAGGTGTTCTTCAGGTTATCACCTGAAGGCTGTCTTTGTAACTGTCTGTAACATTTAAATGGAGTCAGACTCGGATCTATTGTTGTACAGGACAGATCCCGCTGGGATGAAGCGACTATCTTTCAGATCAGACTCACTAGGCAAGTTTTGTATACAAGATAAGTTGAGCTACTTGAACATAGCCCAGAAACAGAAGTTTGCCCCCTATTGCTGTTATTAAGGCAGTTATTTTTCTGAAACTAGTTTGCATGCTAATTTTTGTACCACTAGATTTTAATGTTCCTATATTTAAAACTGTACCCTTCTCACACTCAATCTCCCACTATGTCCGCCATTGTTACAAGAAATCTCGTGTTCGGCTGAAATGAATCTTGGCATAATCAGGTGACCTGTGAATCAGCAGATGTCCATTAAATCTGTCAGAATAAAGATGTGTTGTGGGTCACATTTGGAGGAGCCGTTGAATTTGGGCAATCTTTGTTGCAATACTGTGATGTAATCGCTCTTCGAATCATGTAGCCCCTGAATTTGGAAACACCAGTCAAACCAAAATGCTAACCGCTCCATACATGTTAAAACAATCTAATCAAATTTTACTTGGATAGCACATTTCTGCTACAAGGCAGTTCAAAGCACTTTACAGCATAAAAACATAAGAATCAACAATTGAAACATTACATTTTATTAAGTGTCGTCATTCCCCAGGATTAGTGTTTTTGTTTATTTTGGTCCAAAAGCAGATCTAAACAGATGGTTTTTTAGTCTATATTTAAAGGAACTCAGTGCTTTAGCTGTTTTGCAGTTTTCTGGACTTTTGGTCCAGATTTGTGGTGCATAGAAGCTGAATGCTGCTTCTCCATGTTTGGTTCTGGTTCTGGGGCTGCAGAGCAGAACCAGAACCAGAAGACCTGAGAGGTATGGATGGTTGATACAACAACCGTCTACTGTATCTCTTTAGTTGTGTCTAGACTAAAATAAAAATGTTAAAAAATTGATATTCTTTTTGTGAATTCATGAAAAAGCTGATTTTCATTTTAAACGGGCGACTGTTACTTCTAACCCTTTTTTGGGTTATGTATCAAAATCTAAATAATAATAAAATATGCCATAGCCAATACAGACATTCAATAAACTAGAATGTGTTCCAATTAAGCTCATTTGTCAGATTAAGAATACATTTTCAAAGTCTTTAAGCAGATATTATTTTTAAGCCTACAACTTCTATTTTTAAAAAATGTCTTATTGGCTGCAAGTAGAAAACACTCATAATTAGCAGAACATCTGTGTGTACTTTGTATGTTTCGCTTTGTGATAAAGTCCTTGAAATAGATTTTTCAATTATCCAGTTTATTGAATGAGCCTGGATTATTCTAACTGCAATATTTAACAGTAGCACTTCCATAATTGTTCTGTATTTCTTTTAATTGAAACCAACTCAGTCATGTTTTATATTTCTTAATTTTGTGATATTACAGTGATACCTTCACACAGACCTCGTGCACAAGGATTTTGAAACACTGACCACACATTTATTTTGGAAAATGGGAAATTGGGGAAAAAATGCACTTTGTGTTGGTTGGTCAGATAACGCCATGATTTGCTAATACACTTCAGTTTCCCCTTGCAAATGGTGGTTCATTGCAGCCAAAGACGTACAAATCCTGTTCTTTCTTTAAAAGAGCTTAGTGCTGCAGAGCAGAGTTATGGATTTATCTATCTGGAATGGGAAGCTGTCTGTCTGTGATGGTAGTTAATATTTCATCCTTCACCTTCAAATCACTTTGGTCTCAATACTTGCAGCGAATGCTGTGGATGATGAGCCACTGACTTTGCATCGACGGCTACTGTCAGAAACGCTAAATAAACAACTGTCTAGCTGTTGGGTTCTAAGACACTATGATTTTTGTTTTGTTTGTTTTTTTGGGGAAGATTGAGTGGAGAGAGGAAATATTGTAATTTAACATCTCTATTTCTTTTATGATTCTGATATTGGCAAACCTGCTGATATTGGCAAATAACAGGTTTGCCAATATCAGGCCCATTTCATCAACACTGAAATGGGTCAATCTAGAAAATGCTTACAGGGCAGTTAGAAATAGGCATTTATTGTATTTATCATGAAAATCTTATTGTGATAAGAATACTTATTTGTTTTCTAATAAATTACAATTGATGGTACTGAATTAAAAAAAAAAAAAAACTATATAGACCGTATTATTGGAAATGTAATTTTAACAATTTTCTCCACTGTGTTCGTGAGAGCATCAATAAATATCAGTTAAGGTAAATTCAAAATTTTGAATGTAGTTGGTAGCTGTATTTTCACTGCAAATATGTGCTAAACTGTCAAATTCCTTTGTAGAAAAAATAAAATTTTGCAATTGAGGTGTTTTGATATCAGAAATGCAAATAAAATCGCATTTTACATGACAAGTCATTAAAAACGTTCCGTACCATCATCCTCCTACCTCTTCCTGTCGTCTTCTTTCAGTCGGGTTGTTGTTCAGCTGACTTGTGTCATCAGGGTTTTTCCATTTAAGTTTTGCAAAATACACTTATTTTGATACGACTGAAAAACTACCTCATATAGTGCAAAAACTTTTTATTGACAAGTTTTTTCGAAATTGCTGAATCAAATTTAGTTTCGTAATTCCAATTTGCACAACTACATGGTCAATGGAAACGCAGGTACTGTGTGCATGTTGGTGTTATAAACCACACCATTACTGCTTTGAGTGATGGTGTCCAGAAGAATTTTTTAATAACGGTCTTTGTATTTGGCACCATAAATGCTGTGCCATGCAGTCACAGCCATGCAGTTACCAAAAAGAGCCAAGTTCTTTTTATTATTATTCACAATTTTTGTTATGGTTTTTACTATAGTATCACAAAATAAAATTCTGATCTGAACTCATTCTACGATTACAAGGCTGTGATTTGGCAGTATTCAATACCTTTACATCTATTTATCTGGATAAACTTATTTTGAGCAGTGATGTGTCCTGTAGGCTTTATTTTTTTTTTTCTCTTCTTATTCACAGCAGCTCAAAGAGGTTAGTTGAATTTTTTCCCCTCTGGCAGGCCCATCCATCAAATCCTGTCATAAGCTCCTATCTGATGATGACAAACTATGAATTTGAAATGATTCATGACTGTGTTCTTCTTTGTGCTTGAGGCATGCAGCATACCTTTTTGTTCAATATACATGTACTCAGCACTCTGGCTTCCCTTCAGTGGATAACATTGGTTTTGATCAAGTTTGACATTCAGAAAATGATAGTGATACCTTCTGACAGTCGTCTTGCTTTGTGTGCGTCTCCTGAAGAGCAGATAATAATCTTGTATGTAAGCACACTGGGTTGAAATAGAAGATGCATGGAAATGTCCTGATACAATTGCATAATTTATGCACACCTTCATCCAAAAACAGTTGAGCCTCAAGGAATAATGGTCCATAATTCAGTACACAAGCAGACCACACTAATTCAGAACAGGCACTAGAGGGCGCACATCGTGGCATGACAATCTGGGTGACTGTTTCAGAGGGAGTTATCGGATCAAGAATGACAAAGGGTGTGTTCACACCAGCCCTGTTTAGTTTGCTTTATTTGAATTCTTGTTCATTTGGCTAGAAAGTCCAGTTTGGGGTGTTGAGGTGGCACATGGGTTGGGCACGGCCCACATGTGGAGGCCTTGGGCCTCAACGTGGCTGTCGCAGGTTTGATTCCCGGCCTGGTGACCTTTGCAGCACTTCCCCTTTCTCTCATTGCCCACTTTCCTGTCAAGTCACTATCAGATGAAGGCCACCAGAGCCAATAAAACTTAAAAAAAAAAAAAAGTCCAGTTTGTTTGGGGAGGTGTGAATGTGTAATAAAACTCTGATGCAGCCCCAAAAAACTGGTCGACCTCAAAACCTAGGTCTTGGTTGAAATGGATTTAGCCAACAGATTGAATGGTGAATGTCTCCTTGACTGGTGTTCTCCTTGACCTTACAACAGAGAAAATATTGTTCAACAATCAGTCACCTGAGGAGCAGACTGGAAAAGATTGAAGTTGGCATCTAATCAAAACTTTTAATTTGGCAGATTAGTGAGGGACTATCCTGTAAAAACCAGCCCCTTGTCCTACGCTTTGTTTCGTACATATGATCTGGATGCTCTGCTATTGAGGATCAATTGCTTCCTAGAGGCGTGGACTGTTAAAGTTTTATGCGATTGGATCTAATTTTACCCAAAGGCTAATATTTGGCCGTGACGTACGAAATGTGCCAGCTCAATTAAGCTTTCTACTAATTGCATGTGCTATAAACAACCCTGTGGAGTCTTCAGGATCTTGTCCAACAATAAAATGTCACAACAGTCTTGGAAGCGTGGCCAACACAGAGTAGACAGCTTTGTAGACTAAAATTCTAAAACGGTGCAGAAAATCAGTTCACAACTCCTTCTGTTTGCTGATTGGCACGGTTGAAATTCAGCTGGAGAAAATCACACCTGAATAAGTTTGATAGGTCGTTAAACATTCCAAGCCGTCATCTTCCTACCACTTCCTGTCTTCTTTCTGTTATTTCTCTTTCTTGCCAGTAGTAATTGGAGAAATCGAGCTCAAGGGAGAAATTCCAGACATTTCACTGAAGGGAGATGAGAATTGAGTAAAATTGTGTAGAAAAGTGATAACAGCTAGTGAGAAACATGACATCAACTTAATAGAATAATTATTAGGTTTTTAAAATGGGACTTAGGCAGTTATGCTATTAGGCTAACGATGAGCTAAATCAAAACTTCAACGTCATAATGATAACAGTTATGGCTTGTTATGGGAGGTTTGAAATTTTAATACAAGTTTCTTTCAAACTTTATTTTTTTTATTATTTTAAATGTCTTAGTACAGGTACCATGGGACAGAATGATTATTTACTTCCCAACCTGATATATTTAACTCTAATTCAAGTCTGTGCCAAAATCCACTGTTTAACTTCCTGGTTTGCACAAATTTGTCTGACCGAGTACTAAAACGCAAGCAAATTGGATCATTCCTACTGTCAGTATTTATTTAACACATTCATTGCTGCCTTTTACTGTTGAGTTCATTCATCTCAGCAGGTAGTTATGGAGTCTTAATCTGCTATGATGTAACACCACATTGGTGCTGAATTTGATGTCAGGACCTCCTCTGGACTGCTCTGCAAGAGGAATCTAAATTAGAGCAGGGGCCCCGGAGTTTGACGGGAAGATTGAGAGTCTCCTAATGATATCTACATCTACTGTGCAGCAGGTTATTTCCACAAATGGCGCCGTAATGTACCTTTAAACTTTGAACATCTGCTTTGCGAGGAGTTGCTCACATGCCGAACAAGTCTCCTTGCTTTTGCCCATCGAGCATCTTTTGAATTCATGGAAGGCCACATGGAGAAATGAATGACAGGCAAGGCGGTAATGAGAGTTTCCTCGCTATTAAGTGGCATTTCCAACATCCCTCTCTTGTAATCTACAGAGTAGCATAAATGGCGACACCTTGGCAGTCCCGCAGCATGATTAATGCGCTTCACACTAAATGGATTTTGCAATGAACGCGTCGTGTGATGAGCTGCTTACACTCTGAATAAACCAGTACCTTGCCACTGTGGCTCTCGCTCGGCTTTTATATGAATATTTGCATGTCAAGTGGCCGCTGCGGACTCATTTGTGGAAATAGTTTGTATGAGGGTGAGTCGCACATCACAAATCCAGGCATCTTATTTGATGAGGGCCTCGTGGTGGACTCCGGTCAGTGCTGGTCAAAGGCCTGTCTGCTCCTTAGTAAGGCTTCTGTCCCTGCAGTCTGTCGGTTTGGTCTCCTGTGGCTCTGTCAGTCTGTTAGGCCTGTGGCCTGAATCTGACTCCCACTTGACTTTCCCAGGCAGTGGTCCACCAGCTCAACTCTCAGTATGGCTCCTCAGTGCGTCACGCAGTGACTTGAAAAATGTATTAATAGTGCTTGAACATTTTCATATTTTGTAATGAAACAACCAGAAACTTGATATGATGGTACAACACAAAGTGCATCAGTTTAAAGTGGAAGGATAGTTTTGTTTATTTTTTTTTTATTCTTTTACAAATAAAAATAAAAAAGTGACTTTAATAAGTCTGACTTTTATAAAACTGTTCAGATTTTTTAAGTTCAGTATTTTGGACTTTTCCGGTAAAGACAAGGTAATCGTTGAAGAAAACCTGCTTAGAGGCAGCAAAAGACTTTAGATTGGGGCAGAGGGTCGCTTTGTTAGGAGAAGCATATGCCCAGAGCCATCTGTGTTATGGTTGTGGGCACCACTAACTGAGAAGTTAGTTATCCTAACTTAAAGCACTAATCATTAGTTCCACTTTGGCCAAGATGGTGTAGTGCAGGGGTTTCAAACTCCAGTCCTCCAGGTCCACTGTCCTGCAGTTTTTAGATGTGCCACAGCTACAAAATACTGGAATCAAATGGCTTAATTACCTCCTTCTTGTGTAAATAAGTTCTCTGGAGCTTTGCTAATGACCTAATTATTCTATTCAAGTGTGGCGCAGCAGAGGCGCATCTAAAAGTTGCAGGGCAGTGGCCTTCCAGGACTGGAGTTTGACACCTGTGCTTTTAACATTAGCTTAAGCTAAATGTTTTTTTTGTTTTTTTTTTAAAGGTTTTGTTGGCTCTAGTGGCCTTTATTTTGAAAGTAGTTCAACAGGACTACTTTGAACTGAGAGAGGGGGGAAACATGTGGCAAATGTCACCAGGCTGGGAATCAAACCTGTGACCACCACCATGAGGACCGAGACCTCAATACATGGGTTGTGCTTTGCCCCTGCACCACCACAGCACCCCAGCTTAAGCTAAATGTTACCTTCAATCCAAACTGAAGTTAATATTTTGAAAAATTACAACAATAGAACTACAACGCGTATGCATTGCGTTGTAATTTACATGGTAATGCTCTTAGATACTGTATTTATGTCTATTTTTGTTCTCTTTTCCAAGTTTTATTTTGTTTGGTTCATGTTTGAAATGGTTATGGTGGTTAAACAGAGGGAGGAAATGGAACTGCTGCATAAACAATCTTTACGCACTTTAAAATAAGATCATGAATATGACTGTCAAATTAGTAGAATAATTCTTAACAGTCTGTAATTAAAACTTCAACACAGTTGAACTTTACGCAATTTATAGTTTGTAAGACAGACAGATAAAATAGGACTTTAAAATGTATTTAGGAAAAGCTACACTAGATAAACATTTCCAAAGTTGGCAAAAGTGCTAAGGTGAAAAATTAGCTCCTATTCAAAGTTCAGACTTTAAATCTAACTGAAAATTCTTTGCAAGACTTGAAAAATACTCTTGATTCAATCAAACTTAGCTTGACCTATTTTGGAATAAATCATTGATGAGAAAATAATTTTTCCATGTGCAAAACTGATGGATGCCCACAGCAATAGACTGGCAAAAATGGTTCTACAAAGTGTTACCTCAGGTGGATGACGTTGCTGTTGTGTTGTGGCTTTAGCATTTTATTGACCCTTCTGGGTGCCATAGAATACAAATGTATGCTATATTTCTTCTTCATTTCATTAGTAAAGTCCTTGTAGAATTTGTGTTGCTCACATAACCTCACATTGAAAGTTTCGATTGTGATGTGTCAAAATGTGAAACTGTTCAAGTGGGTGCTTACAGTTTTGCGAAGTGCTGCATTTCCTTTGCTAGGTGACAAATAGTTCCTGACATCTGTGTTTACACTAGACCTTTTTCTATTATATGCACATCCTGAGGTGTGATGGAGTAAAACCTTATCTTCATGGCCACATTGCAGCCTCATTTTTCTTATTGTATATGTTTGTTTATGTCCTGGAAATGGGTTAAAAAAAAAAAAAAAACCTTCCTTGGTCAGAAATCATCAGAGCACTTTGTCCTAATATCAGAGCTGCACAAAAAACTGTCTGCAGGGTGTAATGGATAAAGACCCTGGCTATTCTTCAGCCCTCACCAGTCGCAGTGCGTCGTTATTTCATCTCAGCAGGAGCACTTCTTTTTTTTCTTTTTTTCTTTTCTACGCTTGCTTCAGAGCAAAGTTGTATCCAACTGAAACAGCCAACGTTCTACTAATCGAAAACATGTCCAGAAGATATAAGGGGATTATTGCGTATGTACAGTGCTGCTGACGCACCTTTATCAACAAATGGAGATTAGCCAAACAATAACTGGAACTCGGCTGTAGCAATTTGTGGTTAAAATGAAACCCCAAGTGGGTAAGCATGAAAGGAAAAAAATATCATTAAACCTCTTACAGGAATGCTCTTGCTGGATTCCAGCTGTAAGGCTTTGATTGGATTAAATGCGAGTTTCCTGTCAGGTGCAATTGTCAGCTGGGATGGGTAGTCTGTGGGGGGAGGGCTGGCGCGATGAGTGAAGACGCAGCAGAGGATGGATGGCCCTGGAGCGCAGGGTTCAGGAGGAGTGTGCCCACTGTGTCATTAGGGCGGGATGATTCATTTTCAGCATCACTTCACAGAGGATGATGTCATTATTCTGGAGTAGCGGACAGTCCGAGCAATAAGAACTCAGCCTCACCCCGGGAGGTGTTGCCTGCTACGTGTTGTGTGGACCGTCTGGGATTTGCTAAGCACTTCCGGATGGATGCAAACTACATTTTGTTGCTTTGTACCTGTGACATGTGCAGTGACAATAAAGTTGAATTCTATTCTATTTCAAAAAACTAACAATGAAGAAGGGAGGGAATCCAAATGTGTTCACTGTTTGTTCAGATAATTTTGTAGTGAAACAAAAAACAAAATGTCTCAATCAGGATTTGATTAATGTTTAATTACAGTCCTTGCAATTAACTCGGTCACAATTAATCCTATTTTAATCAAAAACCATCAACAAAAGATAAATTTTTCTTTTTTTTTTCTTTTTTTTTAAATTTTTATCCCTCTCATGTTTGCGGATGTCCCTTGTGCAGCAGATTTACGGTCAAACTTTAAACGTGCCAGTACAAAGGTTACAAGGTTACAATACATGCTACATCTTTCTACTATTTCATACTACCTCATTCATATATTGTGTAATTATTGAGAATGTTGTTTATATATATATATATACAACTTTTTAGTCAAACTGCCCACCAGAACCAGCACTACTTGTTTCTGTAAGGAATCCTCAATAATTCAAAACCTTTTTACTCTTTCCCATCTTGCTGACTTGAATAAATGCATTCTTCAGTAGGTTAAATAAATGATAATACATTTTGTATAGTACAGCTTTTAACCTACCACAGCCATTAGTAATTTCATTTTAACGATGTTATGACTTTCCATCCTTGATTTTAACTGTTTATTTCTGACATGCTTCAGCATTTTTGATGAGAGCTTCAGTATGATCACTGTTAAGAAGCAATAATATTTTCTGTAACATTTAAGTTCTAGAATGTGTGTATGTGATCCTTTTGTTTGTGAAATGTTTGTTACCTTTTGGGTGTGTCCTTGTAGCAGCCATCTTGGAACCTACCAAAAAGGAGGCCTGCCTCAAACCCAGCTCTTTTATAGAAAGGCCCATGTTTGCTGGACTTTGATTGGCTGGGCAGTTAATTGAGAAGGTGGGGACAACAGTATATAAGGAGACTGTTGGCTGAGCCAAGGAGAGGGAGAAAGCTTGAGAGTCTGAAGCAGAGAGATTGAAAGCTAAGAGACTGTTGGGAAAGATGTCATTTTGTCTTGTCCATGAGCTATGCTGTGCTGAAGGAGGCTTAATAAACCACCTTTGTTTATGCTACAGCCAGCTTTGAGGAGTTTTTCTTCCACACCACACCTCTCAGTGTAACAATCACATGTGAGGCAAACGGGTAAATGTGTGTAGTAGAGGGCAGTTGGCATGGCAACGCTGTCGGGGTGTGATCACATGTTGAAATGTTTAACAGTTTCAACTCTCACTGTATCTGGGTGTGTCATGTCACCAAACTGTCAGTTGTTAGAGACGTATTATCACAATTATTATTATTATTATTATTATTATTATTATTAGCAATTGTAAACATTGCTCCCATAAATGCTGTTTTAGTTTATCAACACATATTTTCTCACTGTAATCAAGTAGATATTCAGTGGTAATAAAAAGTATTCAACCCCTGGATGGTTTACACATTTTATTGATTTTACAAATCAATCAACACAATCTAATTTTTGGTACTAAAAAATGTTAGAGTAGAAAACCCTTTAATGTCAAATGAAAGCTAATTTCTACAACATGACCATCAAACAAACAAAGTGATTGTATAAATGTTCTCATCTTTTAAAGCTGCACTAGGCAACTTTTTATAAAAAAAAAAATACTGTCATTCTGTCTTGGCAATTGGCTGAGGCAGATAATCTGTGAAAAAAATCCAGCTCCAGGTCAAAAACGACCAATCAGAGCCAGGAGGCGGGTCTTATCAGCGCCTTAATGCCTCGTTTCTGCATTCAAGGTTAGCAGCTGTGCTAGTGGCGGAGCAACAAGCTAACATTACAGGAAAACTATTTATCCACCATCACCGGTGGCTATGCTAACTAGCTGTAGCATTCACAGCAGGCTCCGCTATGCGGGTAGGAGCTGCAGCGTAGCAGAGAGCAAAGGCAAAAATTAGCAGCGAAATATAGAGAAATCCATCAGGACAATATCTGCAAGAAACCTACGTCTTCAGAGAACATTTATCCAGCAACATGATGACCTGAAGCATCCAGCTAAAGCTACATGCTCTGGAGTGTTCCTACAACGGTAAAACTGTGCAAAAGAATAAGGCAGCTTCTTATGCTTGAGATAGGTATATTTAGATATTCTGGCTTGATTCATTAAAGGGGCAGCATTATGTATTTTCTATGCACATATTGGCATTTTACAGCACAATTTTAGTAACTGTTACCTTCAATTATAAAAATGCTATATATGTATCAAAAATGACTTAAAAGAAAATTGACTTTGTAATTTAACACCTTGAATTTGGGCCGTTGTCTCTTTAACATCTGCTTTTTCTGAACTCTGCCTTCAGGAAGTTGTCACAACATGGCTCCTCTATTAACCCTTTAACATTTTTACCAGTGTTGCTCTGAGAGGTAGCTCCTACAATGAGCTCAGTAAATGCTCAGTTTCACCAGGTGTTTGCTAATTGCTGCTGGCTAGTCTGAAGAAGTTGAGTGGAGGAGTCACACCAGAGTGTTGCTTTGTGAGGTGAAACCTTGGAAGCTTGCAGCTCTCAGTAGGAGCTGCGTCCTTGAAGGCGGGGCTGGGTCACCAAGGTGTTTTGCACAGCTGAATGGTTGCCATGGAGTTTAAAGGATTTCTCAAACATGCATGAATCAAGGCAAAACTCCAGATATGTTTCTGAAGAAATAACATGATGTAAAGCTCAATTCTTTTTTTATATAATGCCATCATTAACATTTAATGACACAATGTTAAGTAACAATGACTGAAGTTCATCTTTCAGTATCTTTGTCTTTACTTTTGCTGTCCTGACAACCACAAATCACCACAGTTTCACTGTGAAGTTAACTCCAGAGTCTGCCGTCAGAAACTGACTCGCTTGTATACAGAGATAATGATCTTCCTTTAGGGTACAGTGTTGGTTAATCATCATCAGTATTGCGGCAGCAGAGCCTTGCCTTGCAGTTCACACCATTCATAGACATCAAAGGGGATGACAGCAGAGAGCATGTCATTCTTATCAGATCAGACATGAATTGATGTCGACACCTTCTGCTGCTGAGGTGATCCAACCTGCAACTCTCCCTCTGCTCACAGAGCAAACATCTTTATGTACCCTGGATAAATATCATGTGATCAATTTGTGGAACTTAACAGCGTAAACAGGCACTTACTGGGATTATTCTAAACACACCGCTAAGTCCTGAAAGGCAAAGGGAAAAACAATTAACATTCTTTGAAGACACAATTTCTAAGTCTTACCCATTTTTGTTTTCTTATCTTTTAAAAGTCTATGGTCAAGATTTTTTTGCCTTCTTAAACAAACTTAAGAAAGGTTTTTCTGTTATTTTTCTTGGATGCAAAGAAAAAAATCACAACAAATATTTTCTCATTCTTTTTCTCAAGATGAATGCAGCCAAGTACAGAGAGATCCTGGAAGAAAACCTCTGCCAGAGAGCTCAGGACTTCAAATGGGCTGAAGGTTCTCCTTCCAACAAGACGATGACCCGAAGCACACAGATAAATGACAAAGGAATGGCTTCTGAACAACTCTGTGACCATTCTTGACTGGCCCAGCCAGAGCCCTGATCTTAACCCAGCTGAGCATCTCTGGGGAGACCTGAAACTGGCTCCACCAAAGTTCACCATATAAACCTGACGGAGCTGGAGAGGATCTGATGGAAGGATGGCAGAGGAGACTCATGGCTGTACTAGCACAAAAGAGTGCAGTTACTCAATACTGAGTAAAGGGTCTGAATACATATAAACGTGATGTTTCAGTTTTTCTTTTTTAATAAATTTGCAACAATTTTTACATTACTAGGGGTGGGTCTGTAAAGACCAGTGCTTGGTCAGAAAAACTAATCCAAGCTATGAGGAGGGTATATAATGCTGCTCAGCCCCTCCCCGTCACTCTGTGCTAGGCTACAGCTAGCTGCTTACACCAAAGCTTGTCATTAATGCTAAAGCTACTTAGCATGGCAAACTGATCACGGTAGTTAAACAGTTTTCCTGTAACTGTAAGTTGTTTCTCCACCACTAGACTGCAAAAACAAAATCTTAAAAAGTAATTTTGGTCTAGTTTCTAGTGCAAATATGTTAACACACTTGAAATAACACAATACTTACAAGTAACTTTTCAGCAAGATAAGAGCTTGTTTTAAATCAATAATTACTTAATATTGATAAAAAAGTACTAGTTCAACTGGCAAATTACTTCACATATGGAAAAAAATATTGGCAGACCAAAATTATTTGGCAAGATTTTGTATTTTTGCAGTGTAGCAGCTTGAGCAACGCTAAGACCTACTGACTGGCTGTTTCTGACTCAAACTACACTGTCACGACACAGTAACACCTTAAACACATGAAAACATGTTTATTAAAAGTTACATACTGCATAGTATGTTTGAAATGGCCCCCGTTTATCCGCCTGTGATGGTAAAAGCCTTTTGTACTGCTTACTCAGGTGTTTGCTCAGTTCTTAGAATCCATGTTTAATTTTTTGCGTTCTGATGGCAGGTGGGCACTGTGTGGTTTTTACTCATTTCCTGGACAGGTCTCCGTTTCAGCTGTTGTAAGCCATAGATCCTTGAATGTTTAAATTTCCTTGTCAGTTTTCAACTAATCCTTTTGTTTGTCCATAGGAGGAAAAGTAAAAAAAAACAACAAAATTGCTATTACAGTGGACATCCATAATTTTTAAATCTTCTGCTGCAGAGTGTTTTTGCAAACAGCTTATGGTGGCAGTGGGTCATTCTGAATTTCTAATTCCTCTGTCAAAACAGCTTATGAATACTTATGCAGTGTTACACACTCAGCTTTAACCGACTCTTCACTACAAAGATATGCTGACAAAATCAAATAGTTGCGTGCAAAGTGCATGTTGCATAACCAAGTTGGGGCTGGCTTCATATTGGGCTGGATGTGCTGGCTAAAGGATGAGGTGGGATGAGATGAAATGTGGGAATGTTAAAATGAGCCTTCCTGCAGCATTGGTGGATTTTCCAGATCTTCAACAAACTCCGATTTCAGTGAGCTATATGGAAGGCAATGTTTGCACTGGACCTCTTCACTGGGCCTAGAAAGAAGGGGGAAAAACAAATGAAAGAAATTCGCTCACACGTTATCTGCTGGAATATCAAAAGTACAGCAATCTCACTCTAATCTCTCCCCCAGTATTCCTGCTTCCTGTTGTTGTTTCTGGATGTTGGTGCTTTTCTTCTGTTCTATTAAAGATAGTCTGACAAGTTCACTTTGACAATATTCAGTGTTAAACCAAGAGCAATCAGCCTGTCTGGCTGTTTTTGTTTTTTTTAAATTGCTGAAAAACATTAATTTTAGTTGCTGTGTCTGATAAGTGTTGTGCCATTGTTTTTTTTGACACTACCTTTCAGACATTTCACCTGGCCTGTCGGCTGGAACATTGTGGTTTTGTCTTTGCTGCTTGGTGGATTCAAGCTTAATGGTTGGAGTTCGGTTGGTGGTTGTGTTTCTGCCAGAACACGCAGCAGGAGGAAGTCTCTGTTAAAACAGGTGGTCAGAGTGCAAACTCTAAATCACTGCACAGATCTAGCTCCCTCATCCCTCACCTGAATTCACTGATTCTGGCATTGAACGCGGGGCTAGCATGTCCAGAGCAGGATTTCATGCAACATACATACACTATATATATATATATATATATATATATATATATATATATATATATATATATATATATATATATATATATATATACATATAATGTATGTTTGTATAGACTGGCAACCTGATGGCAGATAAAACTTTGAGTGGGGCCTATCAGAGGTGCACAGCCTGCGTGAGCTGGATGCGCCTCCAAGACCTGGCCCTCCATTAATCACATTCAGATCAGCCTCCTCTCTGCTCCCATTTCTCACCAGCCTTATCTTAATGTGGACAGATGAAGCCACGCAGAGTTGTCAGTCACCTCTCTGGTTTCTGGATTTCCACTCCCATCGCTCACCAGAGACTACACATTTCTTGATGACAGGAAGCTCTGATGACCGTTGATACACACTTCATCAAATTAATGCAGCGGCCTTGCAGTATTTACATAAGAGGCCAAGTTATCATGCTCTGTGCTTTGCTTTGTTTGAATTGACACATTTACAGAACTAAGACTTTGCTAAAAACAACAAATAAATCCTTGTTTTCAATTTTGCTATTTTAAACTTTCCAGCATCAGGTTTTGAAGTGACAAGCCATTTTTTTATAGATCTATCTCAAATGTACAGCTGTTCAAGGAATTCTTTAATTCCACCAAGAGCAGAAGGAGATCTACGCATGTTTGGAAAGATAAGAATTTCATTATGCTCTGGAGCAGTATGAATATTGAATGGGAATTTGTCTCCGACGGCTTGTCTGCGTCTGCATCTCGATGATATTCCGTGCGGCGCCGTCGATTTTGGTGGAGCTGTTTGCTCTGAGACAGAAACTGTCTGTTTTGGTGGATGTTCAAACCACGGCCTGACCTCTGGCGCTTTGCAGAACCGATCCAGTATGGGAAAGGCGACTGCATCAAAGCCACTCTGAAAGTGAGTTTATTATGTGGTTTTAATGTAGCATGACTGCATACAGTCTCAGTCCATTAGCAGCTGTAATCTGACACTGTGTATTGATAAATCTTCTTGTTTTTATTTCAGAGAATCATTTATATTCCCTTCTTACAATGTAGAAAATGATGCATTACGTGTCACTTCTTGATAAATGATTATAAATTCTAGCCGACTGATAGAATCATACTCCCTGACACATGCGCTGAAATTTCATTAATTATGTTTGTATCTAGACTATAATACGATCATTGTTTTGGCTCCAAGTATAAATATGATTTGATTAAGCTGTTTGTTTGTGCAGTAAGTGCTAATTTGTATAATATCATGCAAAGCTTGATGCTGTAATTACTGACCAGCCGGATAAAACTGCTTCTCACCTTGCAAGCTTTAAAAAAAAAAAAAAAACACGTTTCTGTGAGAAGCGTTTTTTTTTTTTTTTTTTTTTGCTCTTCTTTTGCTGATATTACCGTAGCAACAAAAGATGCACTGATCACAGGTTTATGGCTGAAATCTGATGTCACGCTTATGAAAGTCTTTGACCATTTGATAATAACTTAAAATCCATTATAAGTCATTGCAATAAACAACACAAAGAATTAAAAAAATTAGCCTGTCAATATTTTGCATAACATACATAGTATGTTATGCATAAGTTTTAATGGGTCAATTTTAAAAAAGGAAAACATTGTGCACAGTTGGATTCATAAATTATCAACATTTCACTGTAACCTTTGGTATGTGTAGAATATGCATCACCTCACTTCAACACTGAAAAGTAATGCTTCCCCTGCAACCTGTCAGCACTTCATCACAATCCATTGAGTGACACAGAAGAAAATATTTTTGAGTTTTTGATAATCCAGGAAACCATCCCCACAGCATGATGGCACCACCACCATATTTTTAATGGGAAAATGTCAGATTTTCAGCTTTATCAGCCTTTCTCAGTGCATCTTTGTTTTCAACCCAGGAAACAGACTTTCAGAAAGACTCTGCTGCAAAGTCTAACAATAATTGGTCTGTCCTCTGGGTTAATGTGAGGAATTTTGAAAACATTTAATGAGAAAGCCACCGGCTCATGTTGGCTTCTTCTCTAACTAAGCGTTATTGTTTTGCTGTTAAACTCTAAAGCTGCACAAAGCAACTATTCCTCACTCTTTTTTCATCTTCCTTTAGCAGCTTTTAAAATGTTCCAAAAGGAGGAAAATGGAAATTTTATGTGGCTGAAATCCTCTAAGGTGTTGTCAGAAAACTGCACACAGTGCATTTATTTTCTCAGGCAGCTCTGTGATGCTTTTCGTGAAGGAGAAGCAGAAGATGTTAATGAGTTCAACTTCCTCTGGATGCTGTTCCTGTGTACTGCTGCAGTGGGTGTGTAATTTTGCTTTGCCTTTCATTTGTCTGTCATGTGGAAGAAGAATGAATACCTAAAGGGCTGAGTAAAGAGCAAATGCTTTTACTGTATATTTCTACCAGGAACATAGACTCTGTGCACCTAGAACTTTATCCCATATTGTCACTTTACAAACTCAACCAACATATTTTATTGAGACTTTATGTGCACGACCAACACAAAATAGCTTGTAAATGTAAAACAGAATGGTTACATAAAAAAATACACATTTTGCCTCCATTCAGCCCCATATACTCTTGATATCCCTGAATAAAATCTAGTCCAATTGACCGCCTTCTGAAAACACCGAATTGGACTAAAAATGGAGCTGCTTTGTGAAGGCTTGTTAATGAACAGAGTAGATCAGAGAGAAAGATGTGGAGAGGCAGAATCATGGCTAGGTTATCCAAATATCCAAAAGGTTTGAACATTTCATGAAGTACTCTTCAGTCCATTGTCCTGATATGGAGTGTGGCTCTACAGCAAACCTTCTAAGACTGTCCACCTAAACTAGCCAAACAAGGAGGAGTATCATAACACAGGGAAATAAAGAGGCCAATGTAACTTTGGAGAAGGAGGGAGGGAATCACTGCAAAAACAAAATCTTACCAAATATTTTGGTCTAGTTTCTACTGTAAACATTGTAGTTCACTTGAAATAAGACAAGTAACTTTTCAGCAAAATATAGGGGCTTGTTTAAAGTCAATAATTTCTTAATACTGATGAAAAACTACTAGTTCCATTGGCAGATTATTTCACTTATAGCATTGGAAAAATATCTTATAAGTGGAATAATCTGCTAGTGGGGATCCATTTACCAGAACTTCTGCCACTGAAAAAACTTCTTCTTTGTTGCAACGTTTTGGTAACAAACTACATCTTCGCTGGTTCCACCAGCCACCAAATCTTTGTGTTCATATATTTTCCACAAGTCCAGTGGATCAATGTAGATTAGTTAACAAGAGGTAGTTCCACCATGAATGTGGTACTTTTCCTCTCTAGCAGTGTTAGAAGTTGATCGAAATTAGCCATTATTGTAAAAGTTGAAAAGATGTCTTCCTAAATTATAATCCAGACAATATTTAATCCATATAGTTGCTTAATGGTTTTTCTCACAAGGCAGTATATGCTGTTGTGATCGACTTTTGGTATGCTAACCCACCTAGCACTGTTTGCGCTGGTCCTCAGTTTCAAAAACCTTTAAAAGTAATTCCAGTAGCACTTTGTTGAGATTGTTACATGTCTCAAGACAGTTTAAGATTTGAAAAGTTTTTCTTAAAATAAACTCCTGGAATTTTAATTTTTAAGCCAAATCTGGTAGTACTAGTTTTTTTTTCTTCTTCTAAAAGAGAAAAAGCAACTTTAAATGCATTATCACCACCTTGTGGTAGTAATGGTATATTACATCCAGTGGAAATTAATCACTACATTTTGGGTATCAAACAAATGACTTATTTGAATTTGAACTTTATGATCATTCAAAGATTAAAAATTGAATGCCCCCTTTTTTTCAAAGAACACTAAAGCAGTTATTTTTCCACCAGCATGGCAAGTATTTCAACATTCCAGGTTTCTGTGAAGTGTGTCTGTTAGCCAGCTTCCCATAATCATGCTTTAAGATTGAAAATGAAATTCCCCAGTCAACGATATGAAACGATGAATGAGAAGGTTGGGTCTTCCTTATTTGCTGGCGAAGTTGAGAAAATATGTTTTCCTTCCTTATCTGCTGTTATTCAGAAATGACAGGGTGGATTTTGGTCTTGCATGTAAATGTATATAAAAAAATCAGAACATCTTGTTTCTTTGCCTACCCCTTGAGTTTGAAACATTGCCAGATTCCTGCTTTAATAGGTTCAGTTTGTTTCAAACCCGCTACCATTCATTTGGTTCTCCGTGCAGAAGGAGAATCTGTATGTAGTCATCCAGGAGATTTATGTAACCTTGTGCAGAATTGTACAAAGAAGCACATGACTCACTCCAGCCCTGACGTAAACATGTTGCACATTAGTTTGTATACTGCCTCTCTTCACTAAATCTACAGGTGATGTCTAACATTGCATAGTGAAAATCTTTTTGGAATATGTCCAGCAATCTTTTCAAACGTACAGGTGTTCAAAAGTTGGTCGTGTTGCATTTGTATGTTGTGTTTAACTGAAGCAGAGAAGTATTGTCAGCAGTGTGGTCATATTTTCACTGTGTTAAATATAAACATAACAGAAATATCGACCCAAATTAGGTTTTCCAACCACGAGTTTTACAAGGTTTGAAGATGATGAAATTGAGCTCAGTTTGCCATTGTCCTGCCACATCTGGACAGATAAGTTAATTTTAGCTACAGCTTTACCATATACTTGATTCTAAATTTGTTACATTTTCAGCTACTGTGGCCTTCTTTCTCTGTCAAACAAACAAACAAACAAAAAAATGCTTTAAACAGCCTGTTCCACTCTTTGCCTTCGGGGGCACTGCACCAAAAACCACTGAGAGAAACGACCCAAACACCTCAAAAGAAGACACTGAGCACAGCTTCCTTCTTCATGAAATGTAAATAAACACGGAGTGGCTACAGATTTTAGCGGCTGTAAGAATTCTCTTTTGACTTTGGTAAAAGACCACGAGCCATTTCTCCCACTAGTGATAGACTTGTGTGTTGGTTTGGTTGTATTTACCCACAATGCCCTATGCTGTAGTCCACTTCCTACTTTTGGAGAGCTGTCCAGTCCGTTTGCATTCACATATGAATTTAAATTTCGCCAGAGTTCACTTCAAATGGACCAAAACCTAGATTTTAGATTGATCAGAGTTCGCTTTTTTGGTCCGCACCAAAGTTAAATTGCTCTTCCACAAGTCCACAAATGAACCGGATATTCTCAGCAAACAAAGCAGATTTCGATTAAAGCAGACTAAACAGGTCTGGAAAATGATGCTGACGGTTGTCTGTAGAGCTCTCTTTCAGCTTGTTGGGCCTTTTTAATTCACTAGCTGAGTTGCTGCTACTCCAGAAGGTGATTTCCATGGACTATCAGAGCTCTCAACTGGTCTTAAAGAAAAAATTCACAAGTTGAAATAATCAGAAAATGAGTTTCTTTGTTGTGTGCTGAGTATCTGTACCTCCCTACATTCTGTGGAAGTTGCCCACATGAGTGGTACCTATTACATCTATAGTTTGTGACACTCATGCAATACTTCCTAAAACACTGGGACTTAATAACTGGTGATCTAACTCTTCATTCGAAAGAATCAGATGCATTGACAGGTCAATGACATAACCTGTCAGATGCAGGTCAGATGTGTATCTGCTTAAAGCAGATATGCTTAAAGCAGATATACAAAAAACGGATGAAACAAATTAATGTGTTGAAAATATTACAACAATAATTTCCAACAGTTGTTAGGGATACAAAGAAGATTCTCTATCAACTGCTGAAAACCCAAAATAAAACTCTACAAATGAGGGATACACACAAAAATGATTATGAAGTAGGCATTTTACCATAGCCATCGCTTGGCCATGTTTATAGAGGACTGATTTAACCTTTGGACATGAGCTGTCATCACACTGTCTGATAATTTAAAGATGGTGTCCCGGGGTTACAAGACATTCAGTTTAAACAAGCTGCCTTGTGAGCAAAGGTCACCGGTACCTCAGTTCTACCAAATCCAATTAGATGACTGGTAAAGCAATTGAATTTTAAACAAGCAGGACGTGCCTTCCAACTCCGTAATGCAAGAGCAAATAGCCTTCCTTTGATAGACTAGGGGGCTTAGAAAGGAGGTAAGAGTGAGGAAGAGAGCATAGTGATGTGACTTGGTTAGAAGAACTTCATGTTCAGATATAATTCTTACTTGAAAGACAGCAAACAATCAATCAAACCTAGGGTTTTCCCCAGAAAGCTTGCTAAGCCCAGTGGTCGGAGAGCAGAGGTGGTCCATTACTGGGTAATTATATGTTAGGGGAAAACATCGCCAGTGAAACGATATTTAAACCCACAAATAGTCTTAAAAATGTCAAAAAAAACAAAACAAAAAAAAAAAACAATTAAAATTAATATCAATTATTTGCACTTCTGTTTAATCCAAATTAAATCAGCAGCTCCTTCAGTCCCCCCAGGGCTTCAGGGGCCCCATAAATGCTAATATATTAACAGAGACCACAGATGCATAAATTAAACATTTATTGAGATGATCAATGCTGCTAAATTTGATTTAATGGTTTCAGCATGCATTAAAAGATTTTAAATTAACATTTAAATGTAAGATTTTAAGGAGCTGGCAAGTTTACTTTGTAAAAGTTCAAAGAACAATATTCATAGTTAGATTGTTTTGTTACCCTAGCTACAATCTGATGCTGTGAATTTAATCTTTGAGCCGTTTGTTCACAAATACAAATTAGTAAACTGCAATTATAACTTATTGCTTTTTAGGCTGGCTAATTAAATTAATTCCCCTCTCCCAGATTTCATTAAATCTAACACAGAAGCTGTTAAAGATGCTGATGTTTTTAGCCGCAAGAGGGGCCCTTAAGTCAAATTCTGCTCAAGGCCTCATACAGCCTTGAACCAGTCCTGCATGATGAGTTAAATCTGCTGCACTGCACAGAGATGCCCAACAAATGGGATATTTGCTGTAACGCTGCTAATGTGGCTTTAGTAGCTCTTCCATTTTCGTGTCTGAGTTTTTCATAAGAGTCACAGAAACTGTTTTGGTTGCTGGACTTTATGAGACGAGTTTTTCAGATCTCTGCGCAGCCACATGCATCAACTCTGTCTGACTAAGTAGACAAAACATTTGATATGGTTTGTTGCATTTTGTAACTGGAAAAATTATACTAATACTACTAATATTAATTACTAATATAAATTAACTTTGTAACAAAATTACAGAAACTCGAGGATATCATGGACAACACCAGCCACCCTCTGCACATTGTCATCAGCAGCCAGGAAAGCAGGTTCAGTAGGAGACTCCTTCTTCCAAAGTGCAGGACCAGCAGACTAAGGAACTCCTTTGTGCCTCATGCAATTAAACTCAACTCCTCACTGGAGGTTGGAAGGAGGGCTAACAGGAGCACAATAGAAACAGAGGAGCTATAGAACCAGGCTAAATGTTAATATTTAAAAAAAAATGTTTAAGGATTTGATGTATTGGTGCTGTGTGGGAGACTGAACCACAATTTCCCTCAGGGTAAATCCCAAAGGGATTAATAAAGTTTCTATCTGTCTGTCTAATAATAAAATAATATAAAACCAGCGTGATGTGTGACTACGAGGCAAGCGTGAAAGCTCCTCACCCAGCTGAACCTGCATGATGAGTGGTTCATGCCAGCTTTAAATGCATGAACTATAAACCTATCTATTATAAATCTTTTAGGAATAAATCTGCTCTGCTAGTGAAACGCTCAGAGCAACAGAGACTCTTGCAATCTGGCTTTAAAAAAGAAATTAAGTGATGTTTTTTTTTCTTTTTCCTAAAAACATAAACAAGGAAAGTTTAGCCTGGCTGGGGCCGGAGGGCTAGTAAACCATGGAGGGCGACCAGGCTTATAATAGGGAAAACCCTGAAATCGGCACAAGAATTACATTAATCAAGACTGATCCTCTTGGTAAAAATGAAATGGCAAGATGTTTTGTTTTTTTTTAAGTCATCTTCATGTGGCTGGAAAAGAGCAGTCCAATTAGTTGTTTCAAAGCAATCTTGCAGGAAACGATGCAATTGTATAATTTATTTTTTTCATAGTAGCGGATATCAACAAAGTTTTGTGCACATTTTTAATTGAAACTCAGCTGTTGACTACTAGAATTTCACAACTGCAAGGATTTCACAATTGCTTTTGACATTTGCTTTTGATATTTGTGTATGAACCTAAATGTAATTTTTTTTTTTCTTTACTCAATATCAGTCATGGACTATAAATTGATTATAAGGCCGAGTTCCACTTGACCCATTAACACCTGGTGTGGAACGCACATCTACTGAGCTCATTATAGAAGCACTACATTGTTAAAGAGTTAAGAGGAGCCATGTTGTGATGACTTCCTCAAGCCAGAGTTTCAGAAAGTGCAGGAGTTTTTAAAGAGACGGAGACCCAATTTGATGAATCACAAAGTCAAACTTCTTTAAGTCATATTTGATATATTCAGCATTTTCACAACAACTGAAGGTAATATATATGTTACCTATAAAATGACACCAAATACCTGGAAAACACATATTTACTGCCCCTTTAATATGTGTATCGTCAGACTGGGAGAACAGCTTCAGCTTCTTGAAATTAGATGTGAGATTTTACCCAGTGGGGTACTTCTCCAGCAGACTGCAACAAAGAGCAACATTTCCCAAATAGTGCTCAAAGAATGATACTGTTGTGAAGCAATGTTGTGAAGCAACTCCTCTTTTACTCCTTTACTGATGCCTGGCAACAGAGCAAGATTGACGTTTCAGGTTTTTTTTTTTTTTTTTGTGCCATAAAATGCTTTGATTTTTGTTCTGTGCCAGGCAGTTTCACTCCAATAAGTCCTGCTGCCAAACTAATTGGGCTTGGTGTGACACCTCAAGTTGTTCGGCGGGCTCTGACAGGCGAGAGAAAACAGTCGCTGGTGCAGCTGCATGTGCTTTAATAAAAACATGTGTAGGCTGGCATCATACGCTGTCACACTCAGACTGAAAAATAGACTCACTAGTGTTCNTGTAGAATATGCATCACCTCACTTCAACACTGAAAAGTAATGCTTCCCCTGCAACCTGTCAGCACTTCATCACAATCCATTGAGTGACACAGAAGAAAATATTTTTGAGTTTTTGATAATCCAGGAAACCATCCCCACAGCATGATGGCACCACCACCATATTTTTAATGGGAAAATGTCAGATTTTCAGCTTTATCAGCCTTTCTCAGTGCATCTTTGTTTTCAACCCAGGAAACAGACTTTCAGAAAGACTCTGCTGCAAAGTCTAACAATAATTGGTCTGTCCTCTGGGTTAATGTGAGGAATTTTGAAAACATTTAATGAGAAAGCCACCGGCTCATGTTGGCTTCTTCTCTAACTAAGCGTTATTGTTTTGCTGTTAAACTCTAAAGCTGCACAAAGCAACTATTCCTCACTCTTTTTTCATCTTCCTTTAGCAGCTTTTAAAATGTTCCAAAAGGAGGAAAATGGAAATTTTATGTGGCTGAAATCCTCTAAGGTGTTGTCAGAAAACTGCACACAGTGCATTTATTTTCTCAGGCAGCTCTGTGATGCTTTTCGTGAAGGAGAAGCAGAAGATGTTAATGAGTTCAACTTCCTCTGGATGCTGTTCCTGTGTACTGCTGCAGTGGGTGTGTAATTTTGCTTTGCCTTTCATTTGTCTGTCATGTGGAAGAAGAATGAATACCTAAAGGGCTGAGTAAAGAGCAAATGCTTTTACTGTATATTTCTACCAGGAACATAGACTCTGTGCACCTAGAACTTTATCCCATATTGTCACTTTACAAACTCAACCAACATATTTTATTGAGACTTTATGTGCACGACCAACACAAAATAGCTTGTAAATGTAAAACAGAATGGTTACATAAAAAAATACACATTTTGCCTCCATTCAGCCCCATATACTCTTGATATCCCTGAATAAAATCTAGTCCAATTGACCGCCTTCTGAAAACACCGAATTGGACTAAAAATGGAGCTGCTTTGTGAAGGCTTGTTAATGAACAGAGTAGATCAGAGAGAAAGATGTGGAGAGGCAGAATCATGGCTAGGTTATCCAAATATCCAAAAGGTTTGAACATTTCATGAAGTACTCTTCAGTCCATTGTCCTGATATGGAGTGTGGCTCTACAGCAAACCTTCTAAGACTGTCCACCTAAACTAGCCAAACAAGGAGGAGTATCATAACACAGGGAAATAAAGAGGCCAATGTAACTTTGGAGAAGGAGGGAGGGAATCACTGCAAAAACAAAATCTTACCAAATATTTTGGTCTAGTTTCTACTGTAAACATTGTAGTTCACTTGAAATAAGACAAGTAACTTTTCAGCAAAATATAGGGGCTTGTTTAAAGTCAATAATTTCTTAATACTGATGAAAAACTACTAGTTCCATTGGCAGATTATTTCACTTATAGCATTGGAAAAATATCTTATAAGTGGAATAATCTGCTAGTGGGGATCCATTTACCAGAACTTCTGCCACTGAAAAAACTTCTTCTTTGTTGCAACGTTTTGGTAACAAACTACATCTTCGCTGGTTCCACCAGCCACCAAATCTTTGTGTTCATATATTTTCCACAAGTCCAGTGGATCAATGTAGATTAGTTAACAAGAGGTAGTTCCACCATGAATGTGGTACTTTTCCTCTCTAGCAGTGTTAGAAGTTGATCGAAATTAGCCATTATTGTAAAAGTTGAAAAGATGTCTTCCTAAATTATAATCCAGACAATATTTAATCCATATAGTTGCTTAATGGTTTTTCTCACAAGGCAGTATATGCTGTTGTGATCGACTTTTGGTATGCTAACCCACCTAGCACTGTTTGCGCTGGTCCTCAGTTTCAAAAACCTTTAAAAGTAATTCCAGTAGCACTTTGTTGAGATTGTTACATGTCTCAAGACAGTTTAAGATTTGAAAAGTTTTTCTTAAAATAAACTCCTGGAATTTTAATTTTTAAGCCAAATCTGGTAGTACTAGTTTTTTTTTCTTCTTCTAAAAGAGAAAAAGCAACTTTAAATGCATTATCACCACCTTGTGGTAGTAATGGTATATTACATCCAGTGGAAATTAATCACTACATTTTGGGTATCAAACAAATGACTTATTTGAATTTGAACTTTATGATCATTCAAAGATTAAAAATTGAATGCCCCCTTTTTTTCAAAGAACACTAAAGCAGTTATTTTTCCACCAGCATGGCAAGTATTTCAACATTCCAGGTTTCTGTGAAGTGTGTCTGTTAGCCAGCTTCCCATAATCATGCTTTAAGATTGAAAATGAAATTCCCCAGTCAACGATATGAAACGATGAATGAGAAGGTTGGGTCTTCCTTATTTGCTGGCGAAGTTGAGAAAATATGTTTTCCTTCCTTATCTGCTGTTATTCAGAAATGACAGGGTGGATTTTGGTCTTGCATGTAAATGTATATAAAAAAATCAGAACATCTTGTTTCTTTGCCTACCCCTTGAGTTTGAAACATTGCCAGATTCCTGCTTTAATAGGTTCAGTTTGTTTCAAACCCGCTACCATTCATTTGGTTCTCCGTGCAGAAGGAGAATCTGTATGTAGTCATCCAGGAGATTTATGTAACCTTGTGCAGAATTGTACAAAGAAGCACATGACTCACTCCAGCCCTGACGTAAACATGTTGCACATTAGTTTGTATACTGCCTCTCTTCACTAAATCTACAGGTGATGTCTAACATTGCATAGTGAAAATCTTTTTGGAATATGTCCAGCAATCTTTTCAAACGTACAGGTGTTCAAAAGTTGGTCGTGTTGCATTTGTATGTTGTGTTTAACTGAAGCAGAGAAGTATTGTCAGCAGTGTGGTCATATTTTCACTGTGTTAAATATAAACATAACAGAAATATCGACCCAAATTAGGTTTTCCAACCACGAGTTTTACAAGGTTTGAAGATGATGAAATTGAGCTCAGTTTGCCATTGTCCTGCCACATCTGGACAGATAAGTTAATTTTAGCTACAGCTTTACCATATACTTGATTCTAAATTTGTTACATTTTCAGCTACTGTGGCCTTCTTTCTCTGTCAAACAAACAAACAAACAAAAAAATGCTTTAAACAGCCTGTTCCACTCTTTGCCTTCAGGTGCACTGCACCAAAAACCACTGAGAGAAACGACCCAAACACCTCAAAAGAAGACACTGAGCACAGCTTCCTTCTTCATGAAATGTAAATAAACACGGAGTGGCTACAGATTTTAGCGGCTGTAAGAATTCTCTTTTGACTTTGGTAAAAGACCACGAGCCATTTCTCCCACTAGTGATAGACTTGTGTGTTGGTTTGGTTGTATTTACCCACAATGCCCTATGCTGTAGTCCACTTCCTACTTTTGGAGAGCTGTCCAGTCCGTTTGCATTCACATATGAATTTAAATTTCGCCAGAGTTCACTTCAAATGGACCAAAACCTAGATTTTAGATTGATCAGAGTTCGCTTTTTTGGTCCGCACCAAAGTTAAATTGCTCTTCCACAAGTCCACAAATGAACCGGATATTCTCAGCAAACAAAGCAGATTTCGATTAAAGCAGACTAAACAGGTCTGGAAAATGATGCTGACGGTTGTCTGTAGAGCTCTCTTTCAGCTTGTTGGGCCTTTTTAATTCACTAGCTGAGTTGCTGCTACTCCAGAAGGTGATTTCCATGGACTATCAGAGCTCTCAACTGGTCTTAAAGAAAAAATTCACAAGTTGAAATAATCAGAAAATGAGTTTCTTTGTTGTGTGCTGAGTATCTGTACCTCCCTACATTCTGTGGAAGTTGCCCACATGAGTGGTACCTATTACATCTATAGTTTGTGACACTCATGCAATACTTCCTAAAACACTGGGACTTAATAACTGGTGATCTAACTCTTCATTCGAAAGAATCAGATGCATTGACAGGTCAATGACATAACCTGTCAGATGCAGGTCAGATGTGTATCTGCTTAAAGCAGATATGCTTAAAGCAGATATACAAAAAACGGATGAAACAAATTAATGTGTTGAAAATATTACAACAATAATTTCCAACAGTTGTTAGGGATACAAAGAAGATTCTCTATCAACTGCTGAAAACCCAAAATAAAACTCTACAAATGAGGGATACACACAAAAATGATTATGAAGTAGGCATTTTACCATAGCCATCGCTTGGCCATGTTTATAGAGGACTGATTTAACCTTTGGACATGAGCTGTCATCACACTGTCTGATAATTTAAAGATGGTGTCCCGGGGTTACAAGACATTCAGTTTAAACAAGCTGCCTTGTGAGCAAAGGTCACCGGTACCTCAGTTCTACCAAATCCAATTAGATGACTGGTAAAGCAATTGAATTTTAAACAAGCAGGACGTGCCTTCCAACTCCGTAATGCAAGAGCAAATAGCCTTCCTTTGATAGACTAGGGGGCTTAGAAAGGAGGTAAGAGTGAGGAAGAGAGCATAGTGATGTGACTTGGTTAGAAGAACTTCATGTTCAGATATAATTCTTACTTGAAAGACAGCAAACAATCAATCAAACCTAGGGTTTTCCCCAGAAAGCTTGCTAAGCCCAGTGGTCGGAGAGCAGAGGTGGTCCATTACTGGGTAATTATATGTTAGGGGAAAACATCGCCAGTGAAACGATATTTAAACCCACAAATAGTCTTAAAAACAGCAAAAAAAACAAAACAAAAAAAAAAAAACAATTAAAATTAATATCAATTATTTGCACTTCTGTTTAATCCAAATTAAATCAGCAGCTCCTTCAGTCCCCCCAGGGCTTCAGGGGCCCCATAAATGCTAATATATTAACAGAGACCACAGATGCATAAATTAAACATTTATTGAGATGATCAATGCTGCTAAATTTGATTTAATGGTTTCAGCATGCATTAAAAGATTTTAAATTAACATTTAAATGTAAGATTTTAAGGAGCTGGCAAGTTTATTTTATAAAAGTTCAAAGAACAATATTCATAGATTGTTTTGTTACCATAGCAACAATCTGATGCTGTGAGTTTAATCTTAGAGTTTGAACTCTGTTTGTTCACAAATACAAATTAGTAAACTGCAATTATAACTTATTGCTTTTTAGGCTGGCTAATTAAATTAATTCCCCTCTCCCAGATTTCATTAAATCTAACACAGAAGCTGTTAAAGATGCTGATGTTTTTAGCCGCAAGAGGGGCCCTTAAGTCAAATTCTGCTCAAGGCCTCATACAGCCTTGAACCAGTCCTGCATGATGAGTTAAATCTGCTGCACTGCACAGAGATGCCCAACAAATGGGATATTTGCTGTAACGCTGCTAATGTGGCTTTAGTAGCTCTTCCATTTTCGTGTCTGAGTTTTTCATAAGAGTCACAGAAACTGTTTTGGTTGCTGGACTTTATGAGACGAGTTTTTCAGATCTCTGCGCAGCCACATGCATCAACTCTGTCTGACTAAGTAGACAAAACATTTGATATGGTTTGTTGCATTTTGTAACTGGAAAAATTATACTAATACTACTAATATTAATTACTAATATAAATTAACTTTGTAACAAAATTACAGAAACTCGAGGATATCATGGACAACACCAGCCACCCTCTGCACATTGTCATCAGCAGCCAGGAAAGCAGGTTCAGTAGGAGACTCCTTCTTCCAAAGTGCAGGACCAGCAGACTAAGGAACTCCTTTGTGCCTCATGCAATTAAACTCAACTCCTCACTGGAGGTTGGAAGGAGGGCTAACAGGAGCACAATAGAAACAGAGGAGCTATAGAACCAGGCTAAATGTTAATATTTAAAAAAAAATGTTTAAGGATTTGATGTATTGGTGCTGTGTGGGAGACTGAACCACAATTTCCCTCAGGGTAAATCCCAAAGGGATTAATAAAGTTTCTATCTGTCTGTCTAATAATAAAATAATATAAAACCAGCGTGATGTGTGACTACGAGGCAAGCGTGAAAGCTCCTCACCCAGCTGAACCTGCATGATGAGTGGTTCATGCCAGCTTTAAATGCATGAACTATAAACCTATCTATTATAAATCTTTTAGGAATAAATCTGCTCTGCTAGTGAAACGCTCAGAGCAACAGAGACTCTTGCAATCTGGCTTTAAAAAAGAAATTAAGTGATGTTTTTTTTTCTTTTTCCTAAAAACATAAACAAGGAAAGTTTAGCCTGGCTGGGGCCGGAGGGCTAGTAAACCATGGAGGGCGACCAGGCTTATAATAGGGAAAACCCTGAAATCGGCACAAGAATTACATTAATCAAGACTGATCCTCTTGGTAAAAATGAAATGGCAAGATGTTTTGTTTTTTTTTAAGTCATCTTCATGTGGCTGGAAAAGAGCAGTCCAATTAGTTGTTTCAAAGCAATCTTGCAGGAAACGATGCAATTGTATAATTTATTTTTTTCATAGTAGCGGATATCAACAAAGTTTTGTGCACATTTTTAATTGAAACTCAGCTGTTGACTACTAGAATTTCACAACTGCAAGGATTTCACAATTGCTTTTGACATTTGCTTTTGATATTTGTGTATGAACCTAAATGTAATTTTTTTTTTTCTTTACTCAATATCAGTCATGGACTATAAATTGATTATAAGGCCGAGTTCCACTTGACCCATTAACACCTGGTGTGGAACGCACATCTACTGAGCTCATTATAGAAGCACTACATTGTTAAAGAGTTAAGAGGAGCCATGTTGTGATGACTTCCTCAAGCCAGAGTTTCAGAAAGTGCAGGAGTTTTTAAAGAGACGGAGACCCAATTTGATGAATCACAAAGTCAAACTTCTTTAAGTCATATTTGATATATTCAGCATTTTCACAACAACTGAAGGTAATATATATGTTACCTATAAAATGACACCAAATACCTGGAAAACACATATTTACTGCCCCTTTAATATGTGTATCGTCAGACTGGGAGAACAGCTTCAGCTTCTTGAAATTAGATGTGAGATTTTACCCAGTGGGGTACTTCTCCAGCAGACTGCAACAAAGAGCAACATTTCCCAAATAGTGCTCAAAGAATGATACTGTTGTGAAGCAATGTTGTGAAGCAACTCCTCTTTTACTCCTTTACTGATGCCTGGCAACAGAGCAAGATTGACGTTTCAGGTTTTTTTTTTTTTTTTTGTGCCATAAAATGCTTTGATTTTTGTTCTGTGCCAGGCAGTTTCACTCCAATAAGTCCTGCTGCCAAACTAATTGGGCTTGGTGTGACACCTCAAGTTGTTCGGCGGGCTCTGACAGGCGAGAGAAAACAGTCGCTGGTGCAGCTGCATGTGCTTTAATAAAAACATGTGTAGGCTGGCATCATACGCTGTCACACTCAGACTGAAAAATAGACTCACTAGTGTTCCGTCTTTGACAGGAAGCAGCTGACATTGTTGAGTTGTTTTATTTCCACACATTTCATTTAAAAAAAACAACTCATTTTTAATAGATTATTTTTGTATGAAGGACTTGGCTGTTTAACTACTCAACAAAAACACAAGAGCAGCAGAAAAGACACAGTGCGAAGTATTGTGTTTTCTGATCCCAGGCATGGATGGGAGGATGGGTGTGCATTACAACTTGATAAAGGAATATAACTTACTTTTCTGCTGTGCCTTGATTAAGTATTATACAGTAAAGATAAGAGAATCGTCCAAAATCCACAGAATGCGGTAAAAACATATCGTCCAAAAATATATAAAAGAGAAAAAAGGTCCAAAATCTCCAAAGGAACTACCACACAGGTAGCAGAAGGTACCTCACCATCTTGAATTCACCCATTTACTTTTTAATCCATGGGATAAAAAAAAATCTGGCCACTGAAATGGCATTCTACCTCTACAAATTTTTGGTGCAACAGTAAAGTATCTTTGTAGAACACTGGCTATACTTGAAACTGAGTGAACCTGAAAAAAATCCAGAAGGAATCAAAACGTTAAAGGGACAGTATTAAGGAAATGCTCTGCCTTCGAAGTGCAGCTTCCCCTTGGAGCTGCAGCTTCTAAGCTTCTACCTCAGCAGCCCTCCGACACCATCCCCCCACTCAGCTCCTTCAGACTAGCCAGCAGTAATTGGCAAACACCCAGTGGAACTTCTGACCTCATTACAGGAGCTACTTTTCAGAGTAACACTGGTAAAAATGCTGTTAAAGGGTTAATGGAGGAGTCATGTTGTGATGACTTCCTGGAGGCGGAGTTTCAAAAAGAGGCCAAATTGCAAGACTTTAAATTACAATGTCAAATTTCTTTTAAGTCATATTTGAAATACATATAGCATTTTATAATAACTGAAGTTAATATAGTTACTTGATTAAGCTATAAATGCGCCAAGTGGCTGGAAAATGCTGCCTCCTAAAACCTTCCTGAAGTCCCGATTGGTTTTGTAAACTCGTGGGTTTTGTTTCTTCTGCTCTGACCCCTCCCTGGCTCCAACTGGCTCGACCCGCTTTTTCAGTGCCACAGACCCTCACACCGTGAATCATATCTGCTTTTTTGAGCTGTGAGATTGATCTCAGACTGTGAAAAGGGAAACCTGCCAGCTTTACATAATTGGATTTCAAAAGATTGCTTCTCTTTGAGCTTACATCAATTTCTCTACCTATTAGAGGGAGCAAGCTAAATCTTATTGTCATTTCAATTGTCTTTTATCGAAATTCCTATATGTCACATTACAGCTCCCCCCACCCCCCCAAACTGGTGTGCAGCTGCAGGCAGATGTTAAAGAAGCAGTTGTTTTTAATGTTGGGGTTATTGGAGGCAAATTCTGAAGAGATTGGCAGGGAAACCGGTGTATACCCATGAGATCACAAAAACAAACACCGAACAATGCCTCAGCCTACTTTCCAAGTAGCTTCTTTGCTACTTGGAGAGCTGCAGATCATTCCTCGCCTCCGTTCAGCTGATAGCTCCCTCTCAGCTCGTGGTGGGCCGTAGCAGGCTGCAAACACCAACTATTGCATGTTAATATCTGTGCTGCTACGCTTTCTAATCGGCAGCAGCAGCTTGTGTGGTCATGTCCTGATGAGTGGCTTAGCAAACCGCCCTCCTCCACCCCCGACCCCTCCATCCTTTCTTCACTGTCTGCATCTTCCCATTACCGAATGCTAAATGTTTGTCCACATGCAGAGTGGAAGCTCAGCGTTTAATTGGCTGCTGGGATTGATCTATAGGGCGTGCATTAGAGAACTCAAGTCGGGGCGACGGAGTTCTTGTGATGTTCTGCTGTCATCATCACTGCAAACAGCTAGAAAGGAATTTCTGAGTCAATGAGTTTTTACATGTGGTAGTCTGGTAGAGTTGGTTCAATCACCTCAGATAATGATTTTTTTTTTGCCAAATAAAATTAACTTAAAGAAGTCTTAAAGTTAACTTAAAGGCTTCTCCTAGCAGCAGCTAACTGCTGGTTGGGGCAGTTAGCTGCGAAAGCTTGCTGCTAAAGCTTTGTCACGTGATCAAAGGAGTGTACTTTGATTAGCTTAAAGCTGCTCGTCTCTATCAAGTAGGAACTGTTTTTTTTTTTTTTGCTGTCCATGTCGTCCATATCAGAAACAGTCAGTGTGTCTCACAATAAATGACTTTACTGTCATTTATTGAGGTTGGGTGCAGATGGAACGAACCCCAGAGACACACATTTCCTGTAATATTTCAACCAGTGGTTCTGGTCAGTCCTGCTGCAGTCAAAGAGATGGGCATCTAATTTCCCTCCGTTTAATTATCAGATTTTTTTATGCAGGCTGGTGATGTGTATTTGCATAATGTGATGCACTGCTATGACATGTTTGACTGATCTAATAAATCCATATCAGCTTGAAGATGCTGTGCTGTTGAAAGAGGTTTTGGGTGTTCGGGGACTGCCACATTGATTTCAAAACCCTCCACAGAACCAGATGAAAATTTGCATCTTTACTTAACATGGTAACACATTTGTGTGTTTGTTTATCTGCTGTGAATTCTATCAAGAATAACAACACAACTAAACCAACTGAAGTACTCCACAGCAGCTAACCCAAAACAACAGCAAAAAATATTCTTTAGGACAAACTAATGTCCTAAAGAATATTAGGACATTAGTTTGGTGAAATTTCTTCCTATCTGGTTTCTAAAACAAAGCCTCTTCAAATTGAGGCCCAGAACGCATTTCCAAGTTGCTCTGTCCGTCCATTCGTTCATCCATTCATTCATTATTTTCTTACATCCTTATCCTTAGTGGGGTCCGGAGCTTTGCTGGTGCCTATCTCCAGTGGTCTACTAGGAAATCAAAAATCTATTTATTTTTGCTAATCTTCAGAAATGTGTATTAATGAAAATTCCTTCAGTACTAAGGATCATGAATGCAACACCAGGTGGTATAGTACCATGCCAAACTTTGTTTTTTCCTTGACCTGCATTAGCTTCTACTCAATAATTAATACTTTCGTTTAGTATAAATGTTGCCTCATGCCTTCTTACCTGAGCTGGCCATGAGGTCTGAGGTGGAAACATTTATTATCTTCTGCTATATAATTAATCTGAAGTTTATGGAGTGAAAATAGTCTCAAAATATCTCCGTGTGTAAAAAGATTTGTGCGTGTGCAAAAGTATCTGCGTATGTAATACTGGATTTGTAAACCTTAAAAATAAAATAAACCTTCTCCTACGCCTACAAATGTTGAAAAAGTATGCACAAGTCACCTCGTACACACACACACACAAAACTGCAGTTACATACAGAGCCAGTTACGAGTGCACAGCTCCATACAGAAGCGTGAAATGAGTCTCAAAAATAGTTGTGCACTTGTAATAGGATCTATACATAACTGCAGTTTTGTGTGTGTGTACGAGGTGACTTGTGTATTCTTTTTCAACATTTGTAGGCGTAGGAGAAGGTTTATTTTATTTTTAAGGTTTACAAATCCAGTATTACACACGCACAAATATTTTTACACTCGAACAAATAATTTTACACACGCACAGATATTTTGAGACTATTTTCACTCCATAGTAGTTCATGCCATATTATATTGCACAATGGTGCAAGTGGTAGCACTGTTTCCTTGCAGCAAGAAGATTCTGGGTTCGATTCCCGGCCCGGGATCATTCTGCATGGAGTTTGCATGTCCTCCCTGTGCGTGTGTGGGTTCTCTTTGGGTTCTCCGGCTTCCTCCCACAGTCCAAAAACATGACTGTCAGGTTAATTGGCCTGTATAAATTTTCCTTAGGTGTGCATGCCTGCTTGTTTGTCCTGTCTGTCTCTGTGTTGCCCTGCGATTGACTGGCGACCTGTCCAGTCATACCCAGGCACTCGCCAAAAATGTCTCTTTGGAGATAGTTTTCTGATTACAAAATTTACGGAATTCAATATTTTTATTTTTGCATGTTTTCCCCTCATCTTCCCTCCAACTATCTGAGGTCTCACTACCGCCACTGGAACTCCCCACTTTGAAAGACACTGTTATATTAAACCCACAGTGCATTGTTCTGTCCCTTCAGTAGTGATTCTAGTTAGCTTGATTCAAGCAACATGTCTTCTCCAACACTGAACCGTAAAATTCACAACTAAGAATCATGGATTTAACCCCAGTGGTGCCTGCCCTGAAAAAACACAGCTTAATTTCTTACCAAGTATTGTTTGTCATGTTTCTATTACAATTATCTTAATACACTTGCAATAAGACAAAACTAATTTTCCTGTAACTTTTCAATGAGCTATAGGAGCTTGATTTAAGTCAATATTAATGAAAAGTAGCAGATCAACTGGCAGGTTATTTAACTTACAACATGAGAAAAATGTCTTGCTATATGTGAAATAATCTGCCAGTAGAACTAGTTCTTCTTAACCAATATTCAGGAGTTAATGACTTGAAACAAGATCTATCTTGCTGAAGAGTTACTTGTAAGTTAGCTTTGTCTTGTTTCAACTGTACTAAAATATTTGTACAAGAAGCTACATCAAAAATACTTTAAGATTTAACATTTTTGCAGTGTGAGAAGAAGTTATTTCACCATCACATCAGAATGAAAATGTTTACTTTTTATGTCTTTTAACTTTTATGAACAACCAATGACAATGTCAGACCCTGTAAAGTTTCTGATCCTTCTGATGATGTAGTTGAGCAGCCATGTTCAGCTACACAAAACCAGTGGGCCGTTTTGTGACACTTGAGCACTTAGAAAATGAAGAAAGCAAATCCAAAATCAGAGCAAAACTCATTTTGCAACTTTGGAACAGTGATGTCATCTTAGAAACTGAACACTTTCCTTCACTAATGAACTAATGATAGTGAGGACATGTAATACTCTCTGTGGGACACAGGCTTACACTAATGTATACCATAACTTATCCCTTGCGTTATAGATTTAGCTTCCTAATACCGTTGACTTTGTGCTCAGGTTATAGCAGCTGAAGTGAAGCTGCTATAACCTGCTGCGTTGCAGGAAACCCTGCGTGAGATCAAGCTTTAGCTTTTGAGCCCTGCACCCCTCAGCCCCATTTCCCCTCTCAAATTATTGGTCTCTGAAATGCAAAATCGCCTATGAAGCATTTTTGAAGTTTTTCCTGCACTTTAAATCGCTACATATATAATATACACTGTATATATATATATTCAAGTGTAACTTATTGTTAAGCAGACCCAAAGAAACATGTACATATTAGCTTCTGCATTTCTGCTTTACTTCTACTTAATATTCAACAACTGCTTTGCTAACGCTGTCAAAATCACACAACTTTTATATTAGCTTGTCAGCAATTCATCCAGCTGTGCAGTTTACAATAAAATTATATATAATTTTATTGTTTTTAATAAATACATATTTATTAAAAACAGCTACTTTTATATTAGTAGTCCTAAAAATGTACCTTACACCACAATGCTACAGCAAATTAAAAGAAACACAAGTTTAAGGTTCTTTTCGGAGGACTGAGCCTGCGTTTTATATATATATAATACACTCACACACACACACACACACAATAGAGAGAGAGTTTCTCCTTTTGCCTTGATACTGTGCATATTTCATTTGCTTCCACCTACTCTTTACTCTGACAGAGAGAGACTTGGCTGGAGGACACAGCTGGCTCATTCGCTGCTCTGATGCCACTCGATGCCTTGGAGAAGCATGTGGCCTGCGTGACCTGACATCACCCTTTTGTGTTGACCCGGTTGTAAAAACGGACAGCAGTACAGAAGTTCTGGAGCTAGCGTGTTTCACGGTGCCAAGAAGAAAAAAAATGGCCTCAGTCCACTGCCCCGGCCCCTTTCCCACCTCTGCTCATTTGCATCTTTTTCTACCAGGTTTACAGAACATGGTAGATGTGAAGTAACCCATGGTTTGACACATGCAAATATATTCACAGGATTTTGTGTTCTTCTGGTTAGCAGGAAATCCATCGAGTTTTTAGATGCTCTAGCGGGAGAGTAAAATTCTTTAAGTAAAGTGTCTTGTTTACCAAAATGGTAATGGTAAAATTACAGCTTTTGTAGTTTGGTTTCACAAGACTTCACAAGGTGCCTACAATTTTTGACTTGAAAGGGAAAAAATAGTTTTTAACTGTGATTATAGTAGATATTAGGGATGCACTGATCCACTTTTTTCACTCCTGATATTGATACAGATTTCTTATGTTTAGTATTGGCCAATACCGATTTGCTTCAGAAAAAATCATGTTGAATTGACTTAAAACTTAAAAAAAAACGAAAAAAAAAACACACAGACATAACTGACTGTGTTACAGATGTATTTTTAACTTTGAACCAGTACTGCACCCTTATATACACCAATAGTTTCATAAGCTTGGTCAAACCTGAAAAACCAACTTGAGTTTGTTCAGTCAGTATAATTAGTAGAATAACATCCATCCATCCATCCATTTTCTGAACACCCATGTCCCACAGTGGGGTCGGGAGGGGTGCTGGTGCCTATCTCCAGCTAACGTTCCGGGCGAGAGGCGGGGTACATCCTGGACAGGTCGCCAGTCTGTCGCAGTAGTAGAATAACAACCAATGTAAAATAAATAATAAAGAAACATAAACTGACTAAGACAACAGGTTGACTATCTTGGTCAAACATGCAAAAATAAACTGTAACAAACCTTTCAAAAGGTTCAGAAAGTGTAATTAGGAATTATTAATATAAAGTAAAATAAGTAAAGCATGATGTCACTCAGAGCACAACACATAGAATTACACTGGATAGATCTGCTCTAATGATCAGACACATTGCCACTGATGACTAATCTAGAATGTTTCTCAAAATCAGGACTGATACACATGTTTGTATCGGATCAGTTAATCTCTGGTAGGGACGAGTTTCAATGTCACCATGGTAACGTTTGAGGTTACAATTTAAGGCTAAAATACTTTATGTATCCCATAGGGAAATTAAATGTTGCCATAACTTGTGTATAGTGATGCTGTGGGCAGGAAGGATCTCAATTCAGGTATTATTTGAGCTTTTAGATGATCTTTTGTTATGAAGGCAAAACGTCTGACCAGAGCACTTCCCTCCACAGGTTTAGTATGTTAACTAAACCTATATATGATCAATTTTTAATATCTGTCCTCTTTCATGACCTTTATCACTAAGTGAAACACATTACATAGATTATTTACACACAGATGGATGTTTGAAAGTCTGAATTTGTTACTTAAGAAAGCTAAGAAAAACATGACACTTAAAATTAGAATATTATATCAAATAAAAAAAAACATTTTTAATACAGAACTATAGTCTTAGTGAAAAGTATGTTTAATGCCTATTTTAGGATGTTACTTTCAAAAGCCAGATATCAGAACACATATTCTAATTAACTGAATATGATTGTCTTTCACTATTATGCACATCATGTTTTACATAATTTGTATAATCTCCAAATAATACTCTGAACTTTGTGGTTGTGATTAGACAACCACAAAGGGGTTTGAATACTTTAAGAATAAATGGGTTGCTCTTTAAAAAAAAAAAAAGAGTTGAAGACGTCTTTGGGTGACAGTAAAAATCTGCAGAACTGTAAATATATTAAACTAAAACATCAAAGTGACTGGCATTAGCCTGTTTGAGCTGCAAAAAGTTTATTTCCTTAAACATTTCATTAAAGCTGCATTATATGTAAATTCAGTTTCCTCATGTGCTTTAGCTGATTATTAATATGCGGATCAAATTGGTGTTTCAGTCTGTAAGAAACTAAACTGTAGTGTAGTTTCCTCCACTTTGGACTTTTCTGTATCCATAAAATGTTTTGTTTTTCTTCTGGTTGCCTGGCTTTTCTGGATCATATGAAAATGAATATCTTTAACTATTAAAAGTAATAGTGCCGCTGTGAAGACTGAAATGCAGTAAGATGTCATTTGTAAAAGCTGTTTAAAACACTTCTATTGACACCGTTATGACTCAAACTATTTTTGCACTTTGAAAAAATGCAAATGACTTGTTCACACAATGTTCTTCTGTTAGTATCAGCAGTGTTTGAAGTACTTCATTCTCACACAGCTGGAGTTCTGCTTTTGTACACAACCCAATCTCATTTTGACAATGTTCAGACAATAGAATAGAACAGAGAAAAAAAAAAGAAATGTTTCTTATTTTCCCACAGTGGAGAACTTCAGGTGTACCAGTATCTTGTCAAAGGTAACTGGAAGCATGCATATTGAAACTAAAGCAATAAAAATAAGGCAAGGGCAAATTTACTACATAAGGAAAATGATACTGTACAGTTAACAAAATCTGCCTTCATAAGACAGTCTCATGAAGAGGATGGTCAGGATTGTCCATAATTTTCTGGATCATATGAAGAATCCTTCTTTGCATGATCATCTCCAGAGGCTCCACAGTCGTATGGAGAACAGATCCATACGAACAGATCCAGTCTTCATCAGGCTGTTGAATCTTTTTATGTCCCTGGTTCTGATGCTGCTGTCCCAGCAGATGACAGCAGCAGAGATGATGCTCTCAGCAACAGACTAATAGAATAGAAGATCTGCAGCATCTTGCTGCAAACCTTGAAGGATCTTAGGTTCCTCAAGAAGTCCAGTCTGTTCTGTCCCTTCTTATGGACGCTTCACTGTTGCGTCTCTAGTCCAGTCTGTTGAAAAAAAAAATATATATAATTGCAAGGAGCCATTTCTCAGTGCAACGCTGGTAAAATCATTGTTAAAAAGTTAACAGAGGAGCCATGTTGTGATGTCATATTACTTTAACTGTTGGAAAATAACAGCAGCTGATAAACATTAAATTTACATAAATAAGTTAATATTTTATATTTCCCCAACAGTGGCACCAGCCAACAACAGGAAGAGATTATAAAAGTACTATAAAAACTATAAAGAAAATATAAATTGTATGTTTAATAGCATTTAGCTTGTATTGCTTTTAATGTTGTATATGTATGTTATAATATATAAAATCATGTTACCTTTTTGATCTAGGGAGCCCTCTGGTGGTTTGGAGGCTCAGATTAACTCACATTTCCCTTGGACAATGAACCGTATGGTACATTTTATGAATGTTCTTTTGAGTTCCTCTTCCTCATGGGGGTCCTTGAGTTTCATTTTTACAACATGTGCACTTTTTGCATTGCCTCTGAGCTGCATTTCCATTTTATTAGTATATTCTGAAAAGCTGAAAGGGTCATTTTTATTATAGTGGAGATGATAACTGTGTTTTCTCTTCTGTTTTTTGAAGTACTATTATTATTTTTGCACCATTAACTGGGATCAGAATTAATGACACATTTGGCTGAAAACCCTGAATTTATTACCATTAATTGAGGTAAGACGATTAACCCAACAGGAAGGCTCGGCAGATGATAAACGAGTTGGAACCTCTCAACACCAAGCCACCTGCAGTCAGAAGTGCTCTTAGTTGTTAATGATCACCAACGGCAATTTTCCCATCAATTAAAGTGACAAGGGGATGTTAAAGGTATCTCTACGGGAAGTCTCTCCTTCTCTCCGCTCGAGCAGTGACAGGGTTGTGAAAATGAACCGTGTAGACTGCTGACTGCAGCAACACGGTTTTCCTGCATGTTCCAGATAAACTGCTGCTGCAATTAGGTGCAGGGTTTGTCTGGTGCGACAGCAACAAGAGGAATGTGTGGAGGCCAGCAGAGTGAGAGGGCTGGCAGTGGGAGCCGGGACAGCCATGAGCTTTAAACTTTAAAACTGACGGATGAAGTCAGATTAAAGGGGCAGTATTATGTGTTTTCTAGGCAGAAAGTATAATTTTATATCAAGTAATTACAATCAAGTAATTATGTTACCTTTCAATGTGAAAAAAAGTTTATATTAAATATGAGTTGGTAGGTTAATGATTTGAAATTGAGCCTCTGTCTCCGTAAGAAACTCCTGCTCTATCTGAAACTCAGCCTTCAGGAAGTCATCATAACATAGCTCCTCTATTAACCCTTTAATAATGATTTTACCAGGGTTGCTCTGAACAGTATCTCCTATAATGAGCTCAGCAGTTCCACCAGGTGTTTGCTAATTGCTGCTGGCTAGTCTGAAGGAGCTGAGTGGGGGAGGGCTGCTCAGAAACTTTGAAACTGCAGCTCAAAGGAGGAGCTTTGCCTTTAAGGCAGAGCTAAGTGCAGGAATTTTGCACAGTTGAATAGTTGCCTTGGAGATTAAAGGATTTTTTTTCCAAACATGTATCAAAGAATCAAGGCAACACAACATGTGTCTTTTTGATTAAAGGATAACATTTTAACATCATGTAAAGCTCAAAAATGTGAAGTTTTTGAAGATAAAAAGGATTCTCACAAATTCTGAAAAGTTCACAAATCTGCTAGAAAGAAGATGAATGGCCGACAGGTCTTGTTTATAACAAGCTGGCTTAATTTGACTAATGGTGCACATTCAATTGATAATGTCAGGAGAACCGAATGGCCTTTCTGTTGACCCCCCTCAGGTTATCAGAACTCGGAGTACTTTCTTTTGTGAGTTGGTTATGAAGACGCACTTTTCAAACTCCTAACCAGCCTGTGGATCTCACACTTGACACACTTGTCAGAATCCAATAGTAGTGATGAAAACAACTGGTAATAAGAATAATACAAGGCAAGTCTTTTGCATTTTCATGAAACTTAAAGAAAGGAGCATGAAGGTGTCCCTGTAATAACATGGTCTACAACAACAGTGCTGGGTTATTAGTTGGGAAGTGACTGAAACAAGGATTGTAAGTGTTTCCGGGTAAACACAAAACACTTGATTTATATATGTACACACATAGAAGTTGTGAAATCACTTTGCTTTAGTTTGTTTCTGCTGAGATGCATGTCTCAAAGCTTTTCTTCAGTCATGATGAGAAAATGAGGAAAAGGCTCTTATGGGTTCATGCACCACAGTTTTATTCATTTTCTCATTTCAATAATGAGGCCCATATAAGTTACCATGGTAACATATATGGGCCTAGGTAAGATGAAAGAACCTGGCTTAGTGATACAAAAAACTTAAATTAAAAAGAAAAATCGTAAACCTCAATAAGGAACTAATCAGAGTTTGTGTTACAGTCCTGCAGTAAGTCTGTGCTGTTATAGATGGGAGCAGATGACTCTTTACTGCAGTATTTTGTGGTACTAATGTGATCACAATAAAAAATACTGCTCTTGAACAATATCCACATTTGAAATCTTCTTCAGGACTCCACTCACATAAAGGTAACACTAAACCTCACACAATAACTGCAGTCAATCAGATTTTTTAATTTACTGATATTTATTTGGTCTCGTAAAACATACAGTGTAGAAAATGGTAAAGATATCACTTCTAATAATACTGTCAGTTTAGTTCTTTATTTGATATCATTAACTGAAATATATTGAGATGGTAAATCAGAATTCTTATCATGAATGGAGGTTTGTTACGATAAATGATAAACAATACAATAAATCTCCGCCCCTACAGTAAAGGTGATTTAAATGTTTTATTCTTTAACTGTAATTATTATAATTAGTAACTCACTTTTGCTTTATTGTTAAAGTAAATATTTAAAAAATCTCAATTGTTTACATGTCACTGTTGGCACTTCAGCTTTTTGATGTTATTTTTAACAGTTTTTAAAATGTAACCACAGTTGGCCTAATTCATTCAAAATAGTCCCCCTTTTTAAAGAACACTGCTTCTTATGTAGTGTAAGGGTGTTTACATTAATGGGCTTGTACACAGCGGTCTAAGTGCCTGCCCTAGGAGAGGATTAGCACAGCCCTCAACACAGAGAGATACACTACATGGCTATTCAGCAAAGTTCAACCAAGTTGTGCAAGGCTTTCAGGAAAATGTGGCTCTAAGACTCAGAAACATCCATTTTCAGAGTGTCTTCTGATATCCATGAATAATGGCAGCAGAGGCCCACCAGGGCTACTGTTACTTTGCGGTAGCCTCATGTATAATGGATGATGAAATGTGTTGCATCGCTTCAGCAACCTTTGCGCTCTTGTTCCGCAGCCTGGCAATCCTGGTGTTTGTAACACAGATGTCTGCTGCTGTGTGAGGCCAGTTGAATTTTTCCTGCTTTTCTGTGGCCCTCAGTGGACTGGGGAGAGGTTTTCCTTTGTTGCTTAAAGGGGCAGTATAATGGGTTTTCCTGGCACATAGTGCACAATTAGGTAACTGTTATATCCAGTCGCTTAAGAAAGTGCTATGTATAAAATGACTTCTATGAAATCTGACTTCATAGTTTAATTCCTTGAAATTGTGGCGCTGTTTCTTTAAAACCTCCTGCTCTTTCTGAAACTGCATTCAGGAAGTCATCACAACATGGCTCCTCTATTAACCCTTAAAAAGGATTTCTCAAACATGCCTGAAAGACTCAAAGCAACACTCCAGGTGTTTTTGATGAGGGAATAACATTGTAGCATGATATAAAGCTCAAAAAGTATGTTTTACTTATTTTACTGCAAAATAACAAATCAGGCAAAATAAACATGTTCCCAAATCAATTTCTTTCAATATGGAATGTATTAAATACACTTTTTTTCACATACAATACACACATTTGAGGAGTAGTATCAGCCAATAGCAATCCAAAACAAAAAACATGCTGAATAGACATTAAATGTTTATTTTTTTTAAATAAATGTAGTATAAAATGTACTGAATTACAAATGTATTTGCACCAGTACAGCACATCCAAATACACCAACAGCTTCACAAGCTTGTTCAAACATGGAAAAATAACTTGAACTTGTTCAGTGAGTGCAATTAGGAAAATAACAGAAGATGTAAAACAGATAATAAAAAAACTGAAGCCAATAAAATGAACTACAACAAACCTTTGAGATGGCTCAGGAAGTACAATCATGAACTGTATATATAATGGAAAAGGACTGAACTTATATAGTTCTTTTCCAGTCATTTTGACCACTCAAATCACTTCACACCATTCACCCATTCGCACTCACAAATTTATACAGCAATCGGTAGGTAATTTGCCCAGAGGCATATAAGACATGTGGCAGTAGGAAGCGGGAATTGAACCTACAACCTTCCGATTGCAAGACAAGAGCCACACAGAGCCACATAATGTAAAATAAATTACTCATGACATCACTCAGAGCACAAACCATAGAATTAGACTGAATAGATCTGCCCTAATGATTTGGCACATTGTCATCAATACTAGATCTAGATTTTATTCAATATTGGGGAATACAGCATAGCAAAAACACTCCTTACGGTACATTTATTTTCCAAAAAGTTACTCAAGTGAATGTAACTAGTTATACCCCCACCACCTTTATCCCCCAAAGTGACTCTATAGCTGCAGTGATCACTAATAAAGTAACAACAATATCTCAGTAATGACTAGCTGTTGAAATGCGTTGGAAAGTGTCGGCTTATGGAATATTGTGTAAATCCGCAGAGTCTGTTTGTATCAAGCAGTGCAGAAAAACATTTCACTTTACTTGACTTTTTGGCTTTCTGGGACATCTTTGTTAGTCGGCCCGGCACCAGAAAGCTGTCTGTCAAGCTGCCAGTTCATCCATTTCTTTGGCACAGAATTATGTGCCCCACATGCAGTCATGTTCTCCAGCTAATGAAGTCAACCGATTACATCTCCGGCGCCATGAAGGTGACAGCTCTGCTGTTTAGCTGCAGGGCTCAGAAACTGTTGGACACATTTCCATGAAGTTTTTGGCAAAGTGTGTGTTTATAATTGGTGATCCCCTGAGCAGTTAGTCAAGTTCCAGGAAAAGGTTTGACGTTTTAATGAAAACGTCTCACAAAGCAGATGAAATCTAACAATGTTTCAGTTTAAATACTTTTACAAACAAAGTACAACCTCTAATAATAATTACTATGTGAAAAAAGAAGACAACCAGACTTCTAGAAGAAGTCAAGTTTAAACAAAGTATTGGTGTGATACTTGCATAATAGTTTGAGAAGTTTTGGTAAGTTGTGTCAAACTGTGATCAAAGCATCTCATTTGTGTTTTTCACAAAGCCATTGTTGGCAGTTTAGCTGTTTTAAAAAATGGAAATACTTTATTTAATCCATTTTCAAATCATTTTAAAATGTGTGCTACAGACAAATGGAGTTTAAACATTTTCATTAAAAAGTCCTTGAAGAAATCTAGATTATTCTTTTAGAGTTGCACTGGATTTTGATATTGTGGCTGCCAAAGAACTTTAAGCATTTTAAATACAATTCAACTTTTTAAAAAGTCACCATTAATCTCAACAAGCCAGTTCCAAGCCAAGTTCAGTATCTAACAGAAAGCTAATCTTTGCTGACCAGGCCTGCAGTCAAACATGGACCGGCCCAGTAGCTCCATGTTTGGCTTAACACAACAGATTTGGAGCAGGGATTTGAGCCAGCATACGGCTTGTGTTTTTAACCTGAAGATTGTTTAAGATGATCAATGCCCAATGATTACACAAACAAAGTGTTATTAGAAAGAAATAGGCCATAACCTGCATAGCTAAACAAGTAATATTTAGGATAAAAAATATATGTATGTATGAGTTACTTAGGTCTAAATGTGAGAAAATGTAAGACATTTTTAGGGAAATCAGAACTTGTCACTTTTTGATGTTCTTCTGGCATCAATAGTGTGTATTGTGTGTGTATTGAAATCAGGGAGTAGAATTCAGTGTTTAAATCAAGACGAAGTGTCAAGAAAAACTGAAACAGTTTCTGTTTCAGTTTCTATTTTTGATCAGTATTTGCTAGATTCTAACCTGGAGAACCTTGAAATCTTGGACTTTCTTATGGAGAGTTAATAACTGAAGAAGATTGTAGCCATAGGAAGCTTTAAAGTTTATTTCTGTTTTAAAAGTGATTAAGTTCAAGCAAAAACTTCAAAGTTTCTATAATAAATTTCAGATTAAACCTATATCATAATAATATATTTCCTGTTTGTGTTGTCTTCATGACCAATTTTTGGTCAAAGTATGAATACTGATCATAGCTAGCGCTAGTTTGTGATACTTGTTTATCAATTAAACAAGTAATTAGCAAATATCTGACATTAAAATTATTAGATCATCATCTTACTATATTTATTTTGTGGAAGTTAGACTAAGTCAGATTAGCTTGTTGCATAAATAAAAATGGTGGTCAATAAAGAATGAAGAGGCGCCTTCTTCTCTTTTCTCTTCAACTGAACTAATTAGATCACAGTTTTTGAACCAATGTTTGAATTTAATTTTCCACCTTCTGTATCATCAGCTTGCACTGAGTAATTTAGATTCTATGGAGAGAACAAGTGCCATTTTCTTGTTGGTAGAACGAAAGCTAAGTAGTTTAATGAATAATTATCATAATTAAGTCATCTGTTGTCATGCTGAATTTGTGTATTTTTGTGTCTTACTTCAGTTCTCACTTTCTCTTGTTATGTACACCTTTTAAATGTGTATTCTCAACCTGCTGAAACAAGAAGGAGGCGTGCAAACACTCACTGTAGTAGAGGCGAATGTGTCAACATGTGCTTGAATAAGCAAAACATGCAGAGGTTTCCAAAATAAATATATGCCTGTGGATACCTCTAATTATTTTCTACTGAAAAAAAAAAACTATCTGTGAATGTTATGTTCTCGCAGTTGTTTTGGTTTTGGCACACAAGTATAAATTCCTATATTTTAATGACAACTCGTTCGTTGGAGTCAATTGGCTTGAATTTAGACTAGTCAAATTCAAGCCAAGGGCACATTCATGCAACCTTCAGCAAACTCGACTCAAGATCAGCAAAAACTCTAACACCTGCTAACATGTTAGCACTAACTCCAATTTTAAACCAAATGACACGTCATTGGCGATATTCAATAATGAGCACTGTTGTCTGAGCATACAACATCTATTTCTGGTGTGGAAAATATTTCATTACCCTCACAGTGGCCATTCTTTCCCTCAGCCACCTACTTGAAATGGAGCCTGAGACCTGGCAGTAATGGATGTCTTGTCTCTTGGGTGGATCTGCCAGCACTGAGACCCAGGGAGGGCCAAATTAATTGAAACCACTGGAGTGCAGGAGAGGGCAAAAGTAAAGGTGAGTTTTGGGGATACTCTTGCTTGTACTAAAAATTCAGGATATAATAACCATACACACACGCACACACACTCATTTATATATAAATGAGTATTTATTTTGTTAAATATGTATACAAGCTGTCTTTTTTTATTAAAGAAAAACAGAACATGAATTTGTTTAAATAAACATTGTATGGTCAGGTCTTGTAGTTCTGGTCTGATCTGCATCCCCAGAACCAAACATGAAGAAGCAGCATTCAGCTTCTATGTTCCATTAATCTGGAACAAAAATCCAGATTAATGGAAGTTTGTTCCATAAAAGATGCTGAAACACAGTTGCTTTAAATCAAGGATAAAACTTCCTTTGATTTGCAGCTGGAGCATGCACACACACACAC
>NW_015115696.1:0-473 GCF_001443285.1 Poecilia latipinna
CATACTGCTGTCTCCCGGGCAAACACGTGACGTCACAGATACGTTGCGATTGTGGGAGCAACTCTTTAGCAAACACTATTTCTTTAGGGAAACTGACAAACCTATCTTTAAATTTGACTAAACAAGTGTTTAATTAACATTGTATTTTTAACATACAACACCAACACTGGTAATCTAACACTTTTGATTGAACACTCTGTAGATTTCGATTCATTCCCTAAAAGATTTATTATGGAAATTATGTTTTCTTTCCGTTTAATATTGACTTTAAATGCTGGTTCTCTAAGATGCAAATACAAGTAAAATGTCTTGCCTAGGAAAAAAACTGTATTGTACAATTATTTTGCGGTAGTTTACTGCCAGTCATCAGTCTTTATTGTGACAACAGATCAAATTGACAATATCCTACCGTATTTTGGAATAACAGTATGTTACTGCTGGAATTTCGCCGTAAATTTACAGCCATTTCTAAG
>NW_015115696.1:5785-11621 GCF_001443285.1 Poecilia latipinna
TGAACGTTGTTAGTTGTGCGCTGCTTTCCCTGCCGCTCCGGATGTCCTTTTGTTCCTGCATTGAGTCTCGATATTGCCAAACTCCGTCAAATGCTTGTTTTATTAAATGCCATATTAGACTCGTTGTGTCGATGTATTTTGACATGCTTCAACCCCGAGGTAATTTACTGGCGCAAACTTCCCCATTATAGTTCCACACGACAGGATTTGTTGCCGCACGTTTGCTCAATGTGAAGGAAAGAGGAGATCACTCAGGCTGCGGAGTGAGATAAATGTGATCGGTCTTGGTGATCGGCAACAAGAGACAGTGACGGTGATCACTGATCATACAGTTTTTCATGAAAAGCGGCCGATTGTGATCGGTGGCCGATCGGTCGGCACACCTCTCCTACAAACTCCTGGATGGAAAATGTAATGTCATGAAGGAGGCTCTCTGCAGAAACGTCTGGAGCTCTCAGTAGCTGTTTCTTAAAAGCAAAACAGAGAATGCCGGGACAGAAGAGAAGGACTTTGCTGGAGCAAACAGAAATGGGCGGGATGGACCACTGTCAGACCTTATTTGTAAATGGGACCATTGCACTCCGGACGTGAAGGGGGCGCTATTTCCTATATTCGCTGGTAAACACGATGAACTATAATAAAAATACCATTTGCATTGTATAAGTAAGAAACTTAATTGAGAAAAAGTCACTAACAAACAAATTAATTACAGTATTTTCCGTACTATAAGCCGCTACTTTTTTCCTACGCTTCGAACCAGTGCAACAATAATGGAAATAATGGATGCAAGCTGTGGTTGAAATCTGAAGAAGAAGAAGAAAGCGCCCATTTTTATTTAGCACATGCTAGTAGCAGACAGTAAGGAGATTTTTCTCTTCAAACTCATACACCCTCATAATCAGTTCAGTTAAATCTAAACTTGGCAACTTTTTCTTTTTCAACCATAATAAATGTGATAATCAATTGACCTGTTATGACTCAAATTTTGGGTGTCATCTAATAGATGTTCTATAGTTACCAGAGGAACACAATAGCATCTTCATGAGCTCAGAGGGTCAAACTGATGAATAATGAGGAGTTCAAATATATGCTGATCGTGAAAATCCTTCCTAAAGGTGAAGATATATGACAGATTTTAAAAGAAAATAAAAACGTGAGACCGTGGATAATATAGGAAAAAGCGCCCCCTTCACTTCCAGAGTGCAGTGGTCCCATTTTCAAATAAGGTACGAGACTGACAGCGGTCCGTCCTGCCCCTTTCTGTTTGCTGCAGCGAAGTGGACTTGGGACCGAGGTAGGGTTGCCACCCATCCTGTAAAATATGGAACCGTCACATAATTAGCTGTTAAATGTAGCGTCCTGATACGGGACTTGTTCTGTATTCTACAAAAAAATACGTATGTGTAACATTAAAGAGGTGGTCCTGAGTACATTGTATAATAGGCTGCCCCAGTCATTGTTTGACTCACGGTGTTGGTGTTGCGATGTTGTGCCCAACTGCTTTGTGGGTAACACACACTAACCGACACACTGCCACTGCGGTCACCCAGTGAAAGGTGGTAACCCTAGACAGAGGGGGAATCCCGGAAGGTAGGGGCGTGGCATATTTGTGGGAGGGGCGTCAGGTGAGCTGGGCGGAGTATGAAATGTGTGAGCAAATACAAATCTGAAACCATGTGACCGTGCATCAGCTGTTTGGCTTCGGATGAAGTGCGTGAGAATGTTTACTTCCTCAACTACCATCCATAAGACTGAACACATTACTCTATTCTTTATATTTTTAGGCAAAATGAAGAAATGGGGCCCATCTTTTTTTTTTATCCTCGAGTCTATTAATTCTGATTTAATATGCTAACTGTAAAATGTGTTGTCTGCTTAATGTTGAAGTTAAAGAATAATTATAATTTTGATTATCGGCAGTCTTTGTTTACGGATTTCTGATAAGATAATCCTTTATTATAGCCAAACTCCCACAAGTGGAAAAATTTAGTTGTCATGGCAGAAAATGGACAGTAAAAAAAATAATAGCCACAGAAATTAATAAAGTAGAATAAAAACTCCACATTGTAGAAAAAAAATAACAAAGGCATTCTTGTCACTTTTACTCCACTTTATCCAAACAGTTATGTTGCTAAACACACACTGACTATTGTTGAATGAATCCAGTTTTTCCTTCAGCTCTGCTAACTGATGGCTTCACACACATTCAGAGTGTGGCAGGAAATCAAGGCAGAAAATAGAAAGGCAATACTCACACTTACCAATTGCAACACATCCTCATTTTTTGGCATAATAGTGAGCTCCAAGAGGTTCTCACTGAATGAAAACATGAAAAACAGCAATCAGAATAGAAATGAAAACGCACATCAAAACCTTAACACGAGATCCACACCTGTTTTGGATGAGTGTGATAACCTGAGAATAGGTTTTCCCCAGAATGCTCTCACCATTAACCTTCACCAGTCGGTCTCCTGGAGAACCCACAAGCACACACAAACAAAGAAGGGTTAAACAGGAATATCTGGTGGAAAAGTGAGAAAACTGAAAATTTGTTACTGTTTCCACATTACTAACACAGTAAACTACAAACTGTGGCTTTAGATAGAATATATGACTAATGCTGTTGCCTTGTTTTTCTCATTTGATCATTATATTTTATATTCTTTTTGTTTGTATTAATGACCCTAAGATGACCCTGGGTTTCCTCTAGTGTATCATCAGCCCGGCGGACCACCAGGCTTTACTTGCCACATCGCCAGGCTAAGTGCTGTTTGTTTATTTTAAACAGGGTTTTTATATACCACTGACAGGAATAGTAAAGACAGATTAAGCTAGGTTCATAGATAACACATTGAACATATGATGCTTGCTCATGCACCTCTGAAGTTTTGTAATTGTTAACATTCTTAACAATTGTTAACATTCACCAGCAGTCCATGTTAACAGTGGACTGCTGGTGAACTGCCCTTACCAGGCTTAGCAGATTTTCTGGGGGAACCCTGAATTACAGCTCTTCTAATCTGCCAATTCTGATTTTGGCCAATACAATTTTTTTTCTCTGAAATATTACTAAATGTAGCAAAAATGTTGCCGAGTTGGAAACAGTGGCGTGACTACTGTTAACTGTGAATGTGCAGACATGGGTTTGGTGGGTCTGTCAGTCAGACAATAGAACAATAGAGTTCTGTGGCCGATTTTCACACCTTTGCTGAGAAAGATAAAATCATTGGATAAGATAGGCTTCACCTGCGACAGACTGGCGATCTGTCCAGGGTGTACCCTGCCTCTCGCCCAGAACGTTAGCTGGAGATAGGCACCAGCAACCCTCTCTACCCCACTAAGGACAAGGGTGTATAGAAAATAGATGAATGGATGGATGGAAGATAGGCTTCACGTGTAAGTATTGGCTGATCACCGATCTCCCAAAATTAAGGATGTAAGAAAAGCCTCAGTTTTCCCCTGATGTAAAATATTTTAACGTCAGCCAAAATACTGTTTCAAAATTGTTTTAATGAATTCTGTCTTAACTATTTTCTATCCTAGGATATTGCAATTTAAAAATAAATACTTTTAACTGTCTTTGGAACTGCTTCGCTCCTGAATAAATGTAGAATTTATTTGAATTTTGTCCTTCTTATCTGTGAGTTGTTTTTTTTTACCATTTAGATTTCCTGAAGTGTAATTCCAGGTGGCTTTGTTGGTTTCCTTCATAGATTTAACACTCTCAACTGCCATGGATTTGCATTCTTAAAGAAAACACACCCTGGGCTACGACCAGTGAAGGACCAAGCAAGCTTCTGTTTGCAGATGGCCAGCCTACTCTGTGAACAGCAGAGCCTGGTTTCCAGTTTTTCTTGCTTGGTCCTTCACCATATTGTAAATGTGATGACGTTAATACATACAGGCGCTGGTCAAAAAATTAGAATATCATGAAAAAGTTTATTTAAATCAGTAATTCCATTCAAAAAGTTAAACTTATATATTATTCATTCGTTACACAAAGACAGATATTTCAAATGTTTTTTTTCTTTTAATGTTGATGATTATAACTCACAACTAATGAAAACCCCAAATGCATCCATCCATCCATTTTATTCTTTTATTCCGCTTCATCCGGGGTCGGGTCGCGGGGACAGCAGCTTCAAAAGGGAGGCCCAGACTTCCCTCTCCCTAGCCACTTCTTCCTGCCCCTACAGGGGAACCCCAAGGCGTTCCCAGGCCAGCCGAGAAACAATGTCCCTCCAGCGTGTCCTGGGTCTTCCCCGGGGCCTCCTCCCAGTGAGACGTGCCCGGAACACCTTACTGGGGAGGTGTCCAGGAGGCATCCTGACCAGATGCCCGAGCCTCAATTGGCTCCTCTCGACGTGAAGGAGCAGCGGCACTACTCTGAGTCCCTCCCGGATGACCGAGCTCCTCACCCTATCTCTAAGCCATTTCGGCCGTTTGTAGCTGTGATCTCGTTCTTTAGGTCATGACCCAAAGCTCATGACCATAGATGAGGGTGGGAACGTAGATCGACCGGTAAATCGAGAGCTTTGTTTTTTGACTCAGCTCTCTCTTCACCAAAACAGACTGGTATAACACCCACTTCACGGCAGATGCTGCGCCAATCCGCCTGTTGATCTCCCCCTCCCTTCTTCCCTCATTCATGAACTAGATCCCAAGATACTTAAACTCCTCCACTTGGGGCAGCAAACCCCCCCCACCCGGCCTGGAGAAGGCACTCTACCCTTTTCCGGCTCAAGACCATGGCCTCGGATTTGGAGGCACTGATCCTCATCCCGGCTGCCCCCGATGTCCATGTGATATTGCAGTCACATCAGCCAACACAACCCTGCAACATTCAGAGCCTTAAGGAACTCCAGGCGGATCTCATCCACCCTCAGAGCCCTGCCACTGAGGAGCTTTTTAACCACCTCGGTGACCTCGTCCCCAGAGATTGGAGAGCCCGACCCAGAGTCTCCAGGCTCAGCTTCCTCAATGGAAGGCATGTTGGTGGGATCGAGGAGGTCTTCGAAGTATTCCCCCCACCGGCCCACAACATCCTGAGTCGAGGTCAGCAGCACACCATCCACACTGTAAACAGTGTTGGCGCTGTACTGCTTCCCCCTCCTGAGACACAGGATGGTGGACCAGAATCACCTCGAAGACGTGCGGAAGTCTTTCTCCATGGTCTTTCCACACTCCTCCCATGCCCGAGTTTTTGCCTCAGCAACCACCTGAGCCGCATGCTGCTTCGCCCGCTGGTACCCATCAGCTGCTTCTGGAGTCCCACAGGCCAAAAAGGCCCGATAGGACTCCTTCTTCAGCCTGACAGCATCCCTCACCAAAGGTGTCCACCAACGGGTTCAAGGGTTGCTGCCGTGACAGGCACCGACAACCTTGGGGCCGCAACTCCAATAAGCCGCCTCAGCAATGGAGGTACGGAACATGGTCCAGTCAATCTCAATGTCCCCAACCACCCCCGGAAGGTGTTCAAAGTTCTGCCGGAGATGGGAGTTAAAGCTCCGTCTCACAGGGGACTCCGTCAGACGTTCCCAGCAGACCCTCACTACACGTTTAGGCCTGCCAGGTCTAACCGACTTCCTCCCCCACCACCAGAGCCAACTCACCACCAGGTAGTGGTCAGTGGACAGCTCCGCACCTCTCTTCACCCGAGTGTCCAAGATATACGGCCGCAGATCCGATGAAACGACGACAAAATCGATCATCAAACTGCGACCTAGGGTGTCCTGGTGCCAAGTGCACTTATGGACACCCTTATGCCTGAACATGGTGTTCGTGATGGACAATCTGTGACGAGCACAGAAGTCCAACAACAAAACACCACTTGAGG
>NW_015115696.1:14601-18194 GCF_001443285.1 Poecilia latipinna
TCTGGAGTCCCACAGGCCAAAAAGGCCCGATAGGACTCCTTCTTCAGCTTGACAGCATCCCTCACCAAAGGTGTCCACCAACAACCTTGCGGCCATAGCTCCGATAAGCCGCCTCAGCAATGGAGGCACGGAACATGGTCCACTCAGACTCAATGTCCCCCACTTCCCCCGGAAGGTGTTCGAAGTTCTGCCGGAGATGGGAGTTGAAACTCCGTCTCACAGGGGACTCTGCCAGACATTCCCAGCAGACCCTCACTACACGTTTGGGCCTGCCAGGTCTGACCGGCTTTCTCCCCCACCACCGGAGCCAACTCACCACCAGGTAGTGGTCAGTGGACAGCTCCGCACCTCTCTTCACCCGAGTGTCCAAGACATACGGCCGCAGATCCGATGAAACGATCACAAAATCGATCATCGAACTGCGGCCTAGGGTGTCCTGGTGCCAAGTGCACATATGGACACCCTTATGCCTGAACATGGTGTTCGTGATGGACAATCCATGACGAGCACAGAAGTCCAACAACAGAACACCACTCGAGTTCAGATCGGGGGGCCGTTCCTCCCAACCACGCCCCTCCAGGTCTCACCGTCATTGCCCACGTGAGCGTTGAAGTCCCCCAGCAGAACAAGGGAGTCCCCAGATGGGGCACTCTCCAGTACCCCCTCTAAGGACTCCAAGAAGGGTGGGTAATCTGAACTGTTGTTCTCCCAGTAAGCACAAACAACAGTCAGAACCTTTTCCCCCACCCGTAGGCGGAGGGAGGCTACCCTCTCGTTCATCGGGGTAAACCCCAACGTACAGATGCCGAGATGGGGGGCAAAAAGTATGCCCACTCCTGCCCGGCGCCTCTTACCGCGGGCAACTCCAAAGTGGAAGTATGTCCAGCCCCTCTCAAGGTGATTGGTTCCAGAACTAGAGCCATCCGTTGAGGTGAGCTCGGCTATTTCTAGCCAGAACCTTCCTCTTCACGATACACCACAGATTTTCTATTAAGTTAAGGTCAGGTGAGTTTGCTAGTCAATTAAGAACAGGGATACCATGGACCTTAAACCAAGTTTGGCACTGCGTGGAGGTGCCAAGTCCTGTTGAAAAATTAAATCTGCATCTCCATAACGTTAGTCAGCAGCAAGAAGCGTGAAGTGCTCTAAAACTTCCTGCATTGACCATGGACCTCAGAAAACACAGTGAACCGACACCAGCAGATGACATGGCAACCGAAACCATCACTGACTGTGGAAACTTTAGACTGGAACTCAAGCAACATGGATTCTGTGCCTCTCCTCTCTTCCTCCAGACTCTGGGGCCTTGATTTCCAAAGGAAATACAAAATTTACTTTCATCAGAGAACATAACTTTGGCTCACTCAGCAACAGTTCAATTCTATTTGCCTTTACCCAGGCAAGATGCTTCTGATGCCATCTCTTGTTCAAGAGTGACTTGACATAAAGAATGCAGCAGCTGAAACCCTTGTCTTGTATATATATCTGTGTGTGGTGGTTTTTGAAGCACCAACTCCAGCTGCAGTCCGCTCTTTGTGAATCTCCCTAACATTTTTTAATGGGTTTTGTTTCACAATCCCCTACAGGGTGCAGTTATGCCGATTGCTTGTCTATTTTTTTCCTACCACATCTTTTCTTCCCCTTCACCTCTCTATGAATGTGCTTGAACACAGAACTCTGTGCACAGCCAGCTTCTTTAGTACTGGTAATGATGTTTGTGTCTTGCCCTCTTGTGCAGAGTGTCAAAGATCATTTTTTGGACAACTGTCAGGTCAGCAGTCATCCCCATGATTGTGTAGCTTGCAGAATTGGACTGAGAAACCATTTAAAAGCCTTTGCAGGTGTTTTGAGTTAAATACAATATTGAAACTTTTCCCAATATTCTAGCTTTCTGATACTGAATTTGAAGTTTACATTAGTCCTCAGTAATAATCAACACTAAAAAAAACATTTGAAACATATCAGTCTGTATGTAATGAATGAATATAATACTTATTGAATGGGATCACCGATTTAAACTGACTTTTTCATGATATTTAAACTCTTTGACCAGCACATGTACTTTTGTTTAGAAAGTCAATCACTTTTAACCTGTTGATTAAAACTAAGGAAAAACCACCTGCATTTTGAAAAGTATATCCATTCATTATTCCTACGGGGGTCATGATGGGTGCTGGTGCCTATCTCAGAGGTCAATGGGCGAGAGTCGGGGTCACCCTGGACAGGTCTGTGGAAGGAAGCCGGAATACCAGGAGAGAACCCATACATATGCACAGGGAAAACATGCAAACTCCATGCAGAAATATCCCGAGCCGGGATTTGAACCCAGAACCTTCTTGCTGCAAGGCAACAGTGCTGTGCAGACCTGAAAAGTATATCATATGCAATAAATTAGAGGGATTCCAATGGAGCTCGTTGTCAGATTAAAAGTACCTTTTAAAAGTAACAACCTTGTTCAACACTTTAGTCAGTTTTGCTGTTTTTAAAGTGCTTGTGAATAAAGTTGACTTGGCTTGGCCTTAAGCAGGTATTAAACATTTTTGTTAAACCTTTATTTCTGGATTTAATTTTTATTTTTCATTAGTCTGAAGTAATATTCTAAGTTTAAGTTTTTAACTATAAGCAGAAAATCAAAATAACAGAAATAATAAAGTTTGAAAACATTATGTATGAAACTAATGTACATTAATGTGCTTGATTTACTGAACTGAGTTCCTGAAAAATGTTTTATACATTTTTTTTTCAACCAATCTTAACATTTTATGAATCAACTCTCAGATTCTTGAATATTCAAGATTTATTTCAGACTTTAGTTGGAGTGAGTTCATGCATGTATTTTACCAATACACAGTCCAGCTTGTTGTGCAGGGCCATTTTCTTTCACACTTTTCACAAAAATGGTGTCCATTGGCTCCAAGGAAGCTCGCTGACTCTCCACTTTAAAGAAACACAGACATATAATATTTCAGGTCAGAAAACTTTTACCCAAATGGACACAGCAAACCCCACATACCAAAGTTAAATTTTGTTAATTAAAATGGTGAAAAGTACATTTGTATACCTTTTGTAAGACTCAGTAAGGCAGGTTTGTTTTAACATACATCTACAGATGATCAGGAATAATTATGGGATGTGTAGTACAGTTATAATGAGGTAAACAACTAACAATTCACTGTATAATCCTAACATTCTATCATCTTGATCTATTTTCTCCATCTTTGATTGAGCCCATTGTGTTTAAAACCTCCACAACCTTCTGAACTTGAACAAGGACATTATTGGGTAGTGAAAGGTAGCTAATAACAAAAACAAATCATCACACCGAACTCCATTTATGTCTGCTTTATTTGGGCCAATGTTGGAGGGTTCTGGACACTCCAGCATTACACAAATGCTGGAGTGTCCAGAGAGCAGGGCGTATTTATACTCAAATCTGTCCATGTATGTGTATCTGACGTTCTCAACCAGTCCAGTTCCTTCTCTGATCTCTTGGCTTGCAGTTTGCTGAAATGTCCACAGCTGGGACCAGGGGTGAAAGTATGTAGGTACGGTAGGGTACTGCGTACCCTTAAAAAATTTAGCAGGGGTAGGCA
>NW_015115696.1:22467-23300 GCF_001443285.1 Poecilia latipinna
CTGCTTTCTCTAGAAACAACCAGTCAGTGGCAGGAGAGACTTAGTGCCGTCAATCACAATCTCATGTGGCTCAACCTTCCTCCCCCTCGCTCTGTGCTATTCTGCAGCTAGCATAGCCTGTTGTAAATGCTTAGTCTAGTATCCATAGCTACCAGTGATAGCAGATAAACGATTTTCCTGTAACAATAAGTTGTTTCTCCACCATTAGCACATTTAGCGGTGAGTGAATGAGGTTGATTGACAGCGCTAAGAGCGTCCTACTGGTTCTGATTGGTTGTTTTGGTCAGAGCGGTGCATTACTTTAGCCAGTAATAGTAGTTCAGGAAGGATATGGAGGAGATTGATTGTTTTCACAGATCATCTAACCCTAACCCTTCAAATAAAGTGTTACCCAAACGAATACACCAACACAATATCATAGCAAGGGGCAATTTAGAGAGAACACTGACCTGATATAAATATTTTTAAACTGTGGGAGGAATCCGGAATACACAGAAGAACTCATCCTTACGATGGATGCAAACAAAATATTTTCATGCTGCAATGCAACAGAGCTAACAATTTCTCCAATGTGTAGTTCCAGAATAGAAACTGTAGAAGACGCCCCCAAATGAAAGATTGTGGCTTTACTGATGAACAGCCAGGTTTATTGGAAGTAAGCCATGAGTTTCACTCTGCAGCACAAACACACACAAAAAAAGAACCACAAACCACACTCTTATAACCGTAACGTTTGAAAACTAAAAATAACGTTCACCACTAAAATAACTGATTCAAAAACTATACCTTATTTGATAAAGCAATTTCACAATTCCAACCCATCAATATTAGAA
>NW_015115696.1:23504-24382 GCF_001443285.1 Poecilia latipinna
ATGTATTAAGTATGCATGAAATACTAAGTATGTAAGTATTAAGTACTAAGCATTACGTATGTATTTTGTTTTTGTTATCAACAATTTTATTGAGGGATCAGACTTAGACAATGAAACATCAGCAATACAAATTTGTCCTCGTTTTTCCATATGTGAACATAAAATATAAGACAATACGAAAAACAAAACAGAAATGACATCAACAAAAACATTCCCATAGCCCACCCCCTCCTTTTCCCTCCCTTCCCCTAGGACTTGTATCTTAACACACCGAGGCTCAAATCCAATCCTCTTCAAATAGAGTTATCAATATATTGCAGAAGGGGTTGCCAAGTTTTATTAAATTGCTTTAAATTATTTGCTAATGAGAACCGTAATCTTTCCAAATGAGAGAGCCTTACCATTTCCTCAAGCCATAACTTAACAGATGGAACTTCTGCTTTTTTCCAAAACATCAACACTAGTTTTTTCCCTATGATAAAGGCATAAGATAATAATTGTTGTTGGCGTTTATTAAATTGAAAAAGCTGACCAGAAACTCCGAGTATAATCAGAAGTGGTTCCATCCTCAGCTCTGTATGGAACATATCTGATAAAGTTTTGAATATACCAGACCAAAATGGGGTTAATTTCGTACACAAAGAGTAAGAGTGGAGAAGCGTGGCTTCTTCAGTATGGCATTTATCGCACAACGGGGATGTTAGGAAACATTTTATGTAGTTTCACCTTACAATAATGGAGTCTGTGAATGATTTTAAATTGAATAAGACAGTGTCTGGAGTTAGCAGAGCACTTATGTATATTCTCTAAAGAAGCCTTCCAGAGTTCATCACTTATCTCGGTTCCCAATTCCTGTTCCCAGCTTGTTCTAAGGCCCT
>NW_015115696.1:30173-34411 GCF_001443285.1 Poecilia latipinna
GGCATGATCTGAGATTGCTATATTGTGATATTTTACTTCCCTTGTATAGGGCAATAACTTTCCATCCAACATTAGATAATCAATTCGTGTGTACACATTATGAACATTTGAGTGAAATGAGTAGGCTCTCCCCTGTGGGTTAAAAATCCTCCAGCTATCAAACAAATTAGAGTTATTTAGATATTCCTTAAGAAAAATACTAGCATTAGAGGCCGCTGCTCTACGTGTTGATGAACGGTCTAAGTATGGATCTAATACAAGATTTAGATCCCCTCCAATGATTAGATTAGTTTGCGAAATGTCAGGTATTTGGGCTAAAACATGTTTGTAAAAAAGAGGAGAGTCTATGTTGGGGCCATATATATTAACCAGAGTTATAGGGACAGAATACAATTCTCCAACTAGTATTAAATATCTACCTTCCTTGTCGGATATGGTTGACTTATGGATAAAAGATGTACCTTTCTTGAATAATATTGCCACACCTCTAGCTCTCACTGCACAAGTAGAATGATAAGCTTGCCCTGTCCACCTGCATCTCAGTTTTATGTGCTCATTCTTGTTAAGGTGGGTTTCCTGAAGAAAGATTATGTCACTAGACATTGTCTTTAAGTGTGCTAATATCTTACCCCTCTTCACAGGATTATTCAAACCTTTAACGTTCCATGTGACCAAAGTGACTTGTCCCCCCTTCTTTGTTTGTGTTACATCAACCTGCATAACTCCGATTAAAATGAGAAAGAGTTTAGAATTCCTCACGAGTGTGATAGAAACGATTAAACATGGTATCTAAGTCCCAGCCCACCCTCTCGAACAAAATACTTACTGTCTTGCCTATACTAAGAAGAACCTGCAAAGTAAGGCGCGACCCCTCTAAGGAAGTTATAAAGAAAAAAAAAAGTAAAAAAGGAACGAATAAACAAAATAATTAAATTAAGAGTAACACTCAAACAACCAAGATACATTAACCTACTCAACTAACAACTTCCCTTACTTTTCACTCCTAATTAGAAGTTGAAAAAGGCTCTGCAAAAATATATCGTTCGAACACCAACCTGACACCTGAACAGTTGGGAAACGGTCTAAAAAACATGTCAGGTTATGTAAGCTGCCTATTTGTAGACATCAGTCCACCCTAGATTATCAACGATATTCAAGGCAGCTAATTATTTAAGCAACACCAGAATTCTAAATATTATCTAAACTTAACTGGTTAAGCATCACAGTCCAGGCATTAGGTACCACCAGAACCTGGTCACTCCGCGTCTGCATCAGGTGTCCGCCGCGGGTCGCCTACATCTTCTCCCCCGGCGCCAAAGTGGAGCTCTGCGAATCTCTGGGCTTCTTTCGCGTCTGTGAACATTGTTTCTGTTCCTCTGAAAGTCACTCTTAGCTTTGCAGGATATAAAAGTCCATACCGAACTCCCGGCTTGTCCCGAAGAAGTGCTCTGACACCGTTAAATGCAGCTCTGCGTTTTGCTATCTCGGCGGTGAAGTCAGGAAAGATACGGATCTTCTGTCCCTGGTAGGCGAGGTCTCTCTGAGTCATGGCCTTCCGGAGGATTGTTGTAACGTCGCGGTAATAATGGGGTCTCACCACCCGAGGGGGTCCTGTGTCGTCTGGGCGCCTTCGTAGCGCTCTATGAGCGGGATCCACCAGCGGCAAATCATCCAGAGTCAGCACTTCTTTCAGGAGCTGCGAGACGAATCCGTTCATTTCCGCACCCTTTTCTGCCCCTTCTTTTAACATTGCAATCCGTATATTTTGACGTCTGGACCTTCCTTCAAGATCTATGTGTTTTTCTGTTAGCTGATTCATTTCTGTGCGTAGACGTTTTATCTCCGACTGTAGCGCAGTTACTTCATCTGCTGACTGTGAGGCCGCTCGCTCGAGCTCAACAATGGATGCGCCATGTTGATCGCTGGACGTTTTCAGAACGTGAATGGCGTTTTGAGTCTCGGTCTTAAGGTTGAGGAGTTCTCCTCTGATAGTGGTGGACACTTCTTCGATGCGAGTATCTATTGTCTGGCAAATTTCGAACTTGGTGACTTGTAGTTCTGTGCGAAGAGAGTTTATAGCTTCTAGGATGGTAGCATTAGCCATCGGATAGCTACCTTCAGGCGAGTCCGGGGCGGCAAGGCCTGGCTCTCTTGATTTCTTGTCCTTGTTGGCGGCATGCATCCTTAAATTTGCTTTCATCCTGTCCTGATGCAGTTAAAGTCCGAACTGTTCTCACTCACAACCTGTTATAAGACTGCCCAAATGCCAAGCTAGTGATAAATATATTTAGAAATTTGCAGGAGCTCAAGGGAAACGCCGCCTACTTCTCCATCGCTCACTAGCGCCCCCCNTTCTAAATATTATCTAAACTTAACTGGTTAAGCATCACAGTCCAGGCATTAGGTACCACCAGAACCTGGTCACTCCGCGTCTGCATCAGGTGTCCTCCGTGGGGCCGTCTGCATCATCTCCCCCGGCGCCAAAGTGGAGCTCTACGAACCTCTGGGCTTCCTTCGCGTTTGTGAACATTGTTTCTGCTCCTCTGAAAGTCACTCTCAGCTTTGCAGGATATAAAAGTCCATACCGAACTCCCGGCTTGTCCCGAAGAAGTGCTCTGACACCGTTAAATGCAGCTCTGCGTTTTGCTATCTCGGCGGTGAAGTCAGGAAAGATACGGATCTTCTGTCCCTGGTAGGCGAGGTCTCTCTGAGTCATGGCCTTCCGGAGGATTGTTGTAACGTCGCGGTAATAATGGGGTCTCACCACCCGAGGGGGTCCTGTGTCGTCTGGGCGCCTTCGTAGCGCTCTATGAGCGGGATCCACCAGCGGCAAATCATCCAGAGTCAGCACTTCTTTCAGGAGCTGCGAGACGAATCCGTTCATTTCCGCACCCTTTTCTGCCCCTTCTTTTAACATTGCAATCCGTATATTTTGACGTCTGGACCTTCCTTCAAGATCTATGTGTTTTTCTGTTATCTGATTAATTTCTGTGCGTAGACGTTTTATCTCCGACTGTAGCGCAGTTACTTCGTCTGCTGACTGTGAGGCCGCTCGCTCGAGCTCAACAATGGATGCCCCATGTTGATCGCTTGACGTTTTCAGAAGGTGAATGGCATTTTGAGTCTCGATCTTAAGGTTGATGAGTTCTCCTCTGATGGTGGTGGACACTCCTTCGATGCGAGTATCTATTGTCTGGCAAATTTCGAACTTGGTGACTTGTAGTTCTGTGCGAAGAGAATTTATAGCTTCTAGGATGGTAGCATTAGCCATCGGATAGCTACCAGTCCGGGGCGGCAGGGCCTGGCTCTCTCGATTTCTTGTCCTTGTTGGCGGCATGCATCCTTAAATTTGCTTTCATCCTGTCCTGATGCAGTTAAAGTCCGAACTGTTCTCACTCACAACCTGTTATAAGACTGCCCAAATGCCAAGCTAGTGATAAATATATTTAGAAATTTGCAGGAGCTCAAGGGAAACGCCGCCTACTTCTCCATCGGCCCCCCCAACTTTTTCTTTTTCAACCGTAATAAATGATATTCAATTGACCTGTTATGACTCAGATGGTGGCTGTCCGCCCCTCTGCTGCTGCCGCAACGCTGTGGAAAACCTGGAGATATCTGCGGCTTATAGTGCGGAAAATACGGTATTTATTTCATAAATAGTGTTATTTCCTGGATTTTTTCTGTGAAGAACCCAGAGAGGGTTATTTGATTGTCCTTTCTGGAAAACAAGACATTTGTACATTTGGGCTCCTGCAATCGTCACTTTTTCTGTTACAAACTGACTCCGGTCCCCAGCAGAGAAGCGGAAAGTTATGTGGCCCTCAGGAAAAGGTTTGGGGACCCCTGGTCTCAGCGTTCATGATGTGTTTAAAGGCGGCTCGGAAAAACAGGTTATGACGTGTTAACAATGGATTAAATAGTTTTAACTGCTGAAAAAAGTTAAAACTTTTTAAAAAAAGTTATATCATCTGTATCAAGATGGGGCTTGATACAGACGGAAGCCCCATCTGTATCAAACCGATATAGGAATAACAGAGAGTTGTTTGTTGTTTTTTCCATTTTGAGGAAAAAACAACAAACAGTTTCCAGTCCAGGGCCACGGCTGACTCTGTGGGCGGACGATGCCCACCAACGCTGCCGGGCCTGTGTTTACATCAAACATTTGAGTTATATGATGAATATTTCTGATAAGTACTCATGGTATATTTTCTGATATTGGACAGACCGCTCTCCTTTCA
>NW_015115696.1:37948-41251 GCF_001443285.1 Poecilia latipinna
CTGTGTTTACATCAAACATTTGAGTTATATGATGAATATTTCTGATAAGTACTCATGGTATATTTTCTGATATTGGACAGACCGCTCTCCTTTCACCATAAGATGAATAATAAGTCCTGAGTGTCCCATTCTCCTCATTTTTCACGTTCTATTAGAAAGATGTGTGTTGGAGAGCAGTCTGAATTTCTATTTCATTTTTGTCTCTTGACTTCAAATGCCTTTCACATGAAGAGATGTTCGACCCGATAATCCTCTGTAACTTCTCCCATCAAGTTTAATAAAAGTTATGCACCAACAAACTCTCCCAAAACACAAACAAGCTGTAATAAATAAAACATGAACAGCATTGCTGTGAAAACCTAATATAACCGGTGTTTCCAAAAAAGAGGCCTGAACCAAAACGACATGGAGGAGGACTTTGATTAGACCATTCTATAGGGGGAAGTCCCAGTCCACCCCAAGAAAAAACTAAATACTAAAAGCTATAAATAATCCACACGAAGGATATTTGGGTAAATGAGGCATAATCAACCCGACCTATTTAACAGAAGAATGAATCTTTTAATGAAGAGTTACTGGAGGTCTGCTCATCTATCGAAGATGAAAGAAGGACTGAGTGACTCGAGCATTTTAGATCTTAACGTCTTTAAGAACTTCAGCAGGGAAGTTACAGTCCATAACAAATGACGGTTTCTTTACAGAAGACTCGTTTTTTCTCATTACCTCCTCTTTAGCATGTTAGCTCCCAAACGTTACCGCAGTGATGGACCGGCGCTTCCCCACTGAAGTCCGGTTTCTGGGTTAGAGCTCTCGGTGCTCTTTGGGTTAAACCCCGGTCCGTCAGAAGGTTGAGGTTTTTTAAACAATCAGTCCAGAAACACCAAAAATATTAAGACCTTCCCTGTCTTCTGGTAATTCCACTGATTCTGTCTTGCCCTCCTTGTCTAAAAGCTAGCTTCTAGCCTAGCTAATCTCATTTCTAGCCTAGCGCCGAGCCTAGCTTGGTGATGGCTCAGCCTCTTATTGAGTGAAGATGCTGCTTGTAGTCTGTCTTCTCTTGGCCAGGCTTTCTTCCAGGCCTTGTATTTCTAGTCTGGTGTCAGTTAGCTGCGCACCGTTGTCTTTTCTAAAACTGCAGATTCATCAGACCTGTTAGCGCTGCGACATTAGCCTTGGTCATGTTGGTTCTACGTGGTCTCGTCCTCCAGGTTCAGTTTCTCTTTTTAGCAAAAGTCACTGGATCTAAAGTCTTACTTTCTATGAAATTAAAATAGAAAGTAAACATTGCTATTAATCAAAAATGTTCTGGCTCTAACACTTTGTTGAAGAAGAATTAAAGTTTTCATTGAAATTCTCACGTAAAAAATGACAGAAGTCAGATTTGTTCCAGTCTTAACTGCAGCCACACACATTTGTTTGAAAGACCACAAATGGCCCACGGGCCGCACTTTGGACACCCCTGGCATAGACACTACCCATGTAATCCATAACATAGCATCTATAAGACAGCAGCAGATTGGAAGCTTAACAGTCCTGCATTAAACAGAAAATCTTTGAGAATTTCTTTGTTTCTTTAAATTTGTGAATTATTGCACATGAATATAATTTTACTGGTGATATTTGATGCTTTCATTTTGTTGTGATTCCCTGCAGAACGGTGCTGATGAAGCAGAGCTCTCCTCCTCTTCCTCTCCTGAGTCATAGCTCCTCCCTCCTCTTCCTCAGTGTGTGTCTCCCTCCGTCTGCAGCATGGCGTCTCTCGGCCTCCTGCTGCTCGGCGCCGCTCTGCTCCACGCCGCTCAGGTAAGAACATGTCCAGGTGTCCATCTTCATCTTCAACTATGGCCATGATGCTGCGTCGTCATGGTGACTGCAGAAAGATGCTGCTTTTCTTCTTTTAGTATGACGTCACACACACACAGTTATGTGTGTGTGTGTGTGTGTGCGTGTGTTCTGCTCCTGTCCTGTTTGTCTGAGTTTACCTGCTGTGTGAGGACCAGGCTGGACGCTCAGCCTCAGATTCAGAACCGTTTAGAACCGGGTTTGGATCCGACAGTCCTCAGAACAGGAGTGAATCAGGACTGTGTGTGTGTGTGTGTGTGTGTGTGTGTCTCTGAAGCTTAGCTTCTGCGACATTTTATTTCATCTGCTGTCACCATGACGACAGGACATGGTCACCCACAGCAACAAGGCAGCGTATTACACAGGATGCAGCAGGTCACCTTACATCACTCTGTGTGTGTGTTAGTGTGTATCAGTGTGTGCGTGTGTGTTGTGGTTCCTTGCTAGTGAAGCTGTGAATCATTCATTTCTTCCCCCTGAAGGTAAGTCAGGTTCAGCCTCGGCCCGTTGCCATGGTTACGTCATCATGAAAACATGAACTGTTGATTCAGCTCCATTCATCGGTGCCGACTCATCGTTAAAGTCCAAACCTGACTGAAGCTCCGACACCAGTCAGAGTTAAACTGGTTCCCAGTTCCTCCTCCCCCAGGAGAGTTTATTACTGCCATCAATCAGGACAGGAAACAGGAAATAGATCTGGCTGCAGCCAATCAATCTGATTGGTTCCTGACAATCTGAGCCATCAGTCTGACCAATCCCTGGAGGAAGAACTGGAGAGATGGGCGGGGCTTCTGTGGCAGTCATATCCATCATTACAGCTGGGCTGGACAGAGCCGGAACAACATCAGTGCTTCATATCAGTCAGTTAATAAAATATTGATCAGTTTAGTGTTTAAAAAAATCTGAAATTCTGTCAAACTGCTGACCAGACGTTTCCTGTTTCAGGTTGTTGCTAGGCAACTGAAGAATGCCTAGCAATGTGAGCAAGTTAGTTGATGCCACCAACTTAGCTTAGCTAGCCGTGAGCAGCTAAAGCCTTTCCTCTGCCTGCGTCTCCCAGAATGCTATGCGGTTCTGGATCGAAGTTCAGGGAATAATCTGTCTGTCGCGCAAGCTATGGCTATAAGGCAAAAAACAGTGGCGTTCATTTTCACCATGTTATTCATATAAATGTCAGCTTACACTAAATATGAATCTCCAAGCTAAATAAAGTAAAGGTCAAAGTCATTATTTACTATTTTTTTTGTTTTTGTTTTTTTGGCAGAAAATTACTAAGACATTTTTTAGGAGGTTGGCAATATTTAGCTTGATGCTAGCTAAATGTTTAGTTACTAAATGTTTATGTAGCTCAAAGCTAACTATTTAGCTTTAAACTATGATGATCACTTAAATCCTCCTAACATGGAGTGTTTGGCTTAGCAAGGCAAGAAGCTAACAGAGCTAACAGTAACAGTCAGGTGT
>NW_015115696.1:45297-45660 GCF_001443285.1 Poecilia latipinna
ATGTAGAGGCTAAGCCAAAGCTTTAAGCCCCTGAGGTGGTACACCGGGGTAAAGTTGACACGCCGATCACTTATCCGCTGATTGAAATGAGAGCCGTCCTTGATGTTAGTCCAGATAATCCATTTATTTGCATGACTCGGCAATCATCATCTTATTTCCTTTGTACAACAAGTCATTCCTCTAACATGTTGTCAATAACACCTCTAACATAGTTCCAGCGATCCACACAGCATTCATTCAATAGCATTGCGTCACGTTAATATTGCGTTGCGTTGCGGTCAAAAATTGTTTCCCCCTTTCGGGTGGAACACACCTGTCCTCATCAACACCGCATGCTACCTAAATAGACAGCTGACAGATCAT
>NW_015115696.1:49553-56382 GCF_001443285.1 Poecilia latipinna
ATGTGACCCAAACCATTTAGAATACAGAAAATGCATAATCTGCTCCTACACACCGGCCCCTAATTGTTATGGCAGGCATACATAACAATTATACAATAACAATAGGAGCAAGTGAATACATATCTGTTGATTTACACCCCCTGTATCAAACAAAGTTTGGTAACAGGTCTTTCAATAATATTGTTCTTTGTCTGCAGTTTTACAGATCGCACCATGCCTTTTTTATCACAGAAAACCGATATTTCTTTAGCAAGAGGCCAGGAGCCACGTGGGGCAGATGAATCCATGATGACAACGACATCTCCAGATTTCAAATTTTGTTTCTGTTGATTCCACTTCTGTCTTTCTTGCAATAGGGGCAAATACTCCTTGATCCAGCGTTTCCAAAATAAATCTGAGATGTATTGAACTTGTCTCCAACGACGCTTCACATACATATCTGAGGGTTCAAACAGCCCAGGTGGTAAGGCAGGTTTTCCTTTTAGTAGCAGTAGATGATTTGGTGTGAGAGGTTCCAAGTCATTTGGCTCATCTGATAGCCTTGTTATTGGACGATCATTCAATATGGCCTCTATTTCACACATAACAGTATGAAGTCCATCGTCGTCCAATCGTTGCTGTCTTAAAACCGAGTTGAGGATGCGCCTAACAAGGCGTATCATACGCTCCCACACTCCACCATGATGGGATGCTGATGGTGGATTGAAACTCCATTCAATTCCAGATGGAGTAAGAGCATCTTGAATCCGTTTATGATCCAATGAAACGAGAGCTTGCCTCAACTCCCGTTCGGCTCCAACAAAATTGGTTCCATTGTCCGACCTGATGTGAACAACTTGACCCCTTCTGCTGATAAAACGGCGTAATGCATTGATGCAGGCATCTGTTTCAAGGGAGTTTGCTACCTCCAAATGTATTGCTCTGCTCGTCATACAGGTGAATATCACACCATATCATTTGCATTGTTTTCTGCCTTGCTTGATTTCAACAGGTCCAAAATAATCCACTCCAACATTCGTAAATGGAGGCAAATCAGGAACAAGTCTCTCTTTTGGAAGATCCGCCATCTTTTGCTCCAAAGCTCTTCCATTAAAACATCTGCAATTGCGGCATTCAGATATGATTTTTCTCACTGCTGCATTTGCGTTGGTGATCCAATACTTCCTCCTAAGAGTGGACAGAGTATGGTGTCGTCCACTGTGACCCAACAACTGATGAATAGATTTAAGAATGAGCCTGGAGATATGCTGATCTTTAGAGAGAATAAGAGGGTGTTTTTCCTCCATGGGCATTGCTCCTTTACTTAACCTTCCTCCAACTCTCAATAGCCCATTATCCAACATAGGGTCCAATTTATAGATGGAACTCTGTCTGCTTACTGTTCCAGTCTTGGACAGCAAGCAGGAAATTTCATCTTCAAACCTCTGCTGCTGACAATAGCGTACAATGGCCAACTCCGCTTCCAACAGATCCTTGGGCTTTAAGGTGTTGCCTTTTGAGGTCACTGTAGCCTTTTGTCTTTTCACTAGCCCATTATTAAGATCAGGGTCTTTCAGCTGAGCCTTTTGTCGAATGAGTTGCAGCAAATGGGTTTTCAGTCTGAGAAACCAGGCAACGGAAATCTTGAGTTTCCTCCATTCAGAAAAGTAGTTAATAAGAAAATCAGTAGGTTTAATTGAACAAGCGGCAGCACAGTTCACAAGAGCATCCCTTTTGAGCTCTGGATCATTGGAGTCCATCTTATCATCAATAGGATTCTCTGGCCAGAATTCTTCAGGCTTCCAAAGAAAGCTAGGGCCCTCAATCCAACTGCGATTAGTCAGAAAACGGGTCACTTTTATTCCCCTTGATGCAGCATCGGCTGGGTTGTCTTTGGAACCAACATGCCTCCATTGGGAAGGGCCTGAAATCTCTCTTATTATTGAGATCCGATTTGCCACAAAGGTTTGGAAACGTTTATCCTCATTGTTGATGTATTTCAGAACTGATGTACTGTCCGTCCAAAACACAGATTCATCCAGCTGCATTTGAAGCTCTGCTTTTAGCATTACGTCCACTCTGGCAGCCAAAACTGCAGCTGTAAGTTCCAATCTTGGGATCGTCACAGTTTTTAAAGGCGCCACTCTGGCTTTCCCTAATAAGAAGGCTATGTTAATATGGTCTTTGTTGTCTTTCAACCGGATGTATGTTACAGTCCCATAGCCATCTTTACTGGCATCAGCAAAATGATGTAATTGGCAGTATATGAGGTTCCCAAAATCCCTTGCTTTCATACATCTTGCTACTTTGAATGAAGCAAGTAACTTGACCTCCTCCAACCACTGTTCCCACTGTTTCAAAATATCCAGTGGGATGACATCATCCCATCCACAGCTCCTCCTACAGAGCTCTTGCTGCATCATCTTAGCAGGTAGGATGGCTGGTGACAGAAAACCCAAAGGATCGTATACTGAACTGGTGATGGACAGCATGCCACGTCTGGTTGGAGACTGATGTTTCATCTCAATCTTAAATTTGAAGGAGTCTGACTCGACACACCACAGTAGACCTAAAACTCTTTCAGCTGGGAGGTCATCTTGATCCAAGTTGAGCTCTTTTAAATCCTTTGCCCAGTGTTCTTCTGGGATAGACTGCAACACTGCTCGACTGTTACTGATCCATTTCTCCAACTGAAAGCCACCTCTTTTACAGAGAGCATTTAATTCATTCACCATTTTTATGGCCTCTTCCTCTGAACCCAAACTCATCAGGCAGTCATCAACATAAAAGTTTTGCTTGACAGCAAGAACAGCTTGATCAGAAAAATCATCTTTGTTGTCATCTGCAGTTTTCTTTAGTGCATAACTAGCACAGCTTGGAGATGAAACGGCTCCGAACAAGTGCACAGTCATTCTGTAGACTTTCAGTTCTCTGCTGAGGTCTCCTTCTGGCCACCAGAGAAAGCGCAGAAAATCCCTGTCTTGTTCTGCAACCTTCACCTGATGGAACATGGCCTGAATGTCACCCATGAATGCTACAGGCTCCTGCCTGAAGCGAAAGAGTACTCCAAGTAAGGAACTGGTAAGGTTCGGACCTTGTAGTAGTTCTTTATTTAATGATGTTCCTTGATAAGTGGCTCCACAATCAAACACCACTCGTAACGAACCCTTTTTTGGGTGAAAAACACCATGGTGAGGAATGTACCATACTTTCCCAACTGTACCTTTCAACTGTTGATCTGGTACTTGCTCGGCATAACCTTTTTCAATAACATCCTGGAGGCAACTTGAATATTCCTTATGAAGTCGAGGGTCATTTACGAACCTCCTTCTTAATCCAAGTATCCTCTGCTTGGCTACAGAGTAGCCATTTGGTAGCGTAGCATCTGTGTTCTTAAAGGGTAGTTTCAGACAATATCTCTTATCCTGTAAAATTGAAGAGGATTCCATGATTTCCATAAAACGAATGTCTTCCCTTGACATTTCAGTTTTCTCTGAGGTTTTCTCATTGAAGTCATGGTCATACTGTTTGTTGAGCAGGAACTCCAAGTTAGATACAGAGATCTTGTTTACTAGAGCAGAACGTGGCTTCACTTCAGTACTGCTGTTATTTCCATCTTCATTCAATAGACCATTGATCACCCAGCCCAACACTGTCCTTGTAGCATATGGGCCATCGCCACAGCTGTTGACCACTTCCCAAGGCTCTAGTATCTTGGGAGCGTTGGTTCCTATCAACAAGTCAACATTGGCTTTTATGGTGGGGATTTGAACCTTTGACAAATAAGGCCATCTTTCTATTTCTGCAGCAGTAACAATATTATCTGAAGTAACTGGCATTTGCTTCTGCGTAAGGACTTCTGGCAGAGGATGAAAGTTGTTTCCATTCTACCCTGATACCTCAATGCCAGACAATGAATAAGCAGTAAACCTTTTCCTGCCCCATTGTTTTTAAGAGAAAGTTAGTCCTTTTCCCTGAGATGTTTAATCTTTGCATAAGATGTTCTGAACAAAATGTAGCTGTACTACCAGGATCTAAAAAAGCGTATGTCTGTATGACATCCACTCCCTTGGTAGATTTTACTTGTACTGGAATAATGGACAGAATACAGCGACTCTTTCCGGCCCCTGTATGTCCACATGTCTGGGGAAGAGTTGATGGTTTAACTCCTGTTGGCTCTTTTACTGGTTCAGGTTCAGAATTTGCCTTTGGAATATGCAACACAGTTGGGTGTCGTTGATCACAAATTTCACAGATTAAACGTTTATTACAATCTCTGCTGATGTGACCAGTACACAAGCATCCAAAACAAATCCCTTTGTCCTTCAAAAAACGGATTTTTTCTCTGTGTTTCTTGTTTTTAAACTGTTGGCATTTATCCATAAAGTGAGCACATGAACAACAATGACAGTATGGCCTTCGTGTCTTTGATCCATCTTCAGAGTAATCCACTGATGTTGCTGTGGTAGCAAAACTACTCCCTTTACTTCCGATTCTCGACTGTAGCTTGAAGCTGCTGGAAGACCTCAGGCCAGCTGTATGTTGTGGTGCATACACTTCAATGTCACCAAAAATTGGATCAGACAAGATCCTCACATGTTTCTCCAGAAATACAACCAGAACAATAAAATGAGCTCTGTGGTCGTATGACTCCAAAATATCATGAGCAACAGCCCTCCATCTCTCCCTGAGTTTGTATGGCAGCTTAGAAATGACCATTTTCATGTTACTTGGCATATCCAACTCCTGCATATAATGAAGTTCTTCCATCACATTGCAACATCCTCGTAGAAACAAAGCATAAGCTTGTAGAGCTTTAACGTCCTCTGGTTTTATTGATGGCCAGTTCAGAGCTTTGTTTATATAAGCAGTTACTATTTTGTATTCATTTCCAAAATGTTCCTGCAGAAGACCCTTTGCTACAATGTAGCCACGTTCAGGATCCATATGCTGGCTGCTGCGGACCAGTTCCTTAGGCTGTGAACTGCTCCAAATAATACAGTCAGCTTTACTGGCTTTGTTTTCTACTCCTTGTTCAAACGCTTTAATGAAAGCTTTATATTAAAATGGATCTCCTTCAAACACAGGAATGTCTCGTGGTGGTAAAGACAGTAGACGCTGTTGATGCACAAGTGCAGCAGTTATTTCATTTTGCTTATGTATAGTAGTGACAACATCTCCATTTTGAACTTGATCAGTTTGATGATTTATCCTTTGTCTGGTTTGATTTCCACAAGCAGTTGTTACATCATGTTGCAAAACATGTGATTTTTCTAAGTCCATTTGATCATGTGCATCAAAATACTGCTTGCTCATAGAACTTTTCATTTCAGTCTGTTTTGGTCGCACATCCATTGTTTGCAGTTTGGTTTGTGTTGGTACTGCATTTCTTTACATGCTGCAGGATAATAATCCTTTGCCATGACATTAAGAGTTTTATCTGATGTCAGTTTCCTTTTTTCCCCTTCAAAATAAGAGTTCATTCCGTCAGTTGGTGCACGGGAAAGACACTGTTCATCAGAAGCCTGCAGAACTGCCAACTTTGCAGTAGACGCAGCTAGCTCAGTTTCTAGCTCAAGCTGTTCCTTTTTATCAGTTGCTCCTGTTCCTCCAGTGCATGACGTTCCTTCAAAACAGCCATTCTTGCAACCAGTGCAGCTCGCTCTGCTGCAGCTTTTATTTGTGCAGAGGAAGTTGTACTTGACCGATTACTGGTAACACTTTTGTTGCAATGTTTACTCACATTGGAAACACTATCATTAGGCATAATATCATCGTTATCAAACCCATCATGATTAATATCAGCACCATTAATTAAATGACCAGCACTTTCATTTTTAGGTTCATTGTTTTCTTTTGATTTAACCCACCTTTTCGGCAAATTCATCAGAGAACAACATTTTTGCTTTAAACCATATTTCATGTTTTTCTTTCTCCTCAACCGGCAATAAATTCATTAATGAATCATGCATGCATCTTATTTCAACACACAAGTCAATGTACCCATCAAGAGACGTTTGAACTTCTGAAACCAAACCATTTTGCATCAACTCTTGTATCTTTTTCTTTAAACTGCTAGCTTTATTTAGCTTAGCCTTTCTACCAGCTTGCAATCGATCTAACCGATCAGCAATTGCTTTAGCAGAAAGTTTAACCACTCGTTTGCCCGTTTGTGTGTCACAACTGCTGGTCAGAAAGTCCTGGTTGTCAGCAGTAGATGGCGCACTAGCACTCGCTGGTAAATCCACGTCCGCTATGCAATCCTCCAAAATAAAAGTCCGTCAGTCAATAGATCGCAACCAGTTAATTGATACAAAGTTAATTGTTCCTCCACTTCAGCAACCAATGCATTGGATTTACGCCATTATGTGTGCACACGTTTAGATTTAGATTCAGATGGCCATCTTACTAAGTGTAGCGCTACACATACCTATTCGATGCGTGCATTTCAAATCCAGCAACAAGGAAATCCAGGTGTCCTCCTGAACGCCGATCCTGTCCGACGTCACCCCAGGCTGCTGATGAGCTGATGCCAATCAGCTGACGCTCCGTTCCCAACAAACAGGCTCCGTCTGCGTCCCTCGTCGTAGACAAACGCCATCCAAAGTTCCTTTCCCACGATCAGTTCTTGTCATAAGCAATTTTTGACTTTTATGTAGAGGCTAAGCCAAAGCTTTAAGCCCCTGAGGTGGTACACCGGGGTAAAGTTGACACGCCGATCACTTATCCGCTGATTGAAATGAGAGCCGTCCTTGATGTTAGTCCAGATAATCCATTTATTTGCATGACTCGGCAATCATCATCTTATTTCCTTTGTACAACAAGTCATTCCTCTAACATGTTGTCAATA
>NW_015115696.1:59583-62196 GCF_001443285.1 Poecilia latipinna
AATATTGCGTTGCGTTGCGGTCAAAAATTGTTTCCCCCTTTCGGGTGGAACACACCTGTCCTCATCAACACCGCATGCTACCTAAATAGACAGCTGACAGATCATGTGACCCAAACCATTTAGAATACAGAAAATGCATAATCTGCTCCTACAATTACAATTATTAATCATTTACAGCTGCTGATTTCCTCTTACTAAGCAGTTTTAACAGATACAGTGTTTACACCTTTAAAACAGCTCAATTATATTTCATAAAACATTTAAAACTCGCAACTTTTAAGTTTTTATTCATTTTATTCTCTTGTTTTCATGAAAAGCTCTAAAATCTTTAGCCAACAGGATGCAGGAACCTCCGATGTCCCATTTTATTCAGAATAAGCTCCAGAGCCAATCATGTTCTCCCACAGCTTACCTGGCTGCTTTGCTCCGCCTCCTGAGCGAGGCAGAGAGCGCGGGATTGGTCGGCCCCGGAGACGTGGAGGTGATGGAGGAGGAGGAAGACGAGGAGGAGGAGCAGAGGCCTCCAGGGGACTTCCAGACCGCTGATGCTGCAGACTACGATGAGACGGGGCGGGGCATGAGCATGGGGCGCCCCGGCGCCCCCTGGTGGGACCTGGTGGAGCCGCAGCTGACTCAGGCGCTGCTGGACAGGTGAGTGAGTCAGAGCGGCTGTCTGAGGAAGAGGAGAGTGTAGACGTTAACGGGACGGGTGGATGTTTGTCAGGATGGATCCCCGGCTGGTCCAGAGTCTGCTGCAGAGAACCAGAGAGTCCGGACGGACCTCAGCCGCACCGAGCCGAGACCAGGACGCCCTCAGGTAGGACCACACACCTGACTGACGCTCAAAACTAAACTGGTGTCTAAAATCTGCAGTGGAGCAAACCAGTGTGACTGTGGGTACAGCGACTGCCAACAGTGTTTGGAGAACCTCAACCGTCATTGTACCAAACCTTCACAAGCTTGTAAGAATCAACAGAAGCACCGTTTACAAATTAGACACATTTCCTCTGGTTCACAGACAAACTGCAGGCGAAAGTCGTCACAAGTAACCCGTGATGGACTTCTCTCCATTGTCTGGGGGAATGTCTTAAAATCCAGAAGTTTTGGAAGGATGTCATTAGGCATCTATCTGATCTGTTTAAGGTGAAAGTCCCACTAGAGGTTAAGTTCTCTGTACNAACTTTATGTTATTAAAGGTAAAGTTTAAACAGTAATGCGAGGGAACGCAAAAGAAAAAAAATCCCCATGTCCCCTGGGGGGCTCCGTAGAGTTCAGAGGTCAAGAGTTACAGATTCTATTTTAACACCTCTAGATTTGATAGGAAACACTTTGTTTTAACACTGGATTTTAACTAATAATAATATACACCCCAGAGTTACAGAAACAGAATGCGACTCTATTAACTCTGCTTTTGCACAAAGTCTACTAACACCAAAACATTTAACACTTTTGAATTTGCTGTGTTCTGACATCATCTAACAATCAAAAATTAGCAGCAATAATTTGGTTTAATTAGCCTAAGAGAAAAAATTTGGTTCTTTTTTCTAAAAAGTAAATATTTAATTAGCAAGCTAAATATGTAGCTACAAACACAACATTGAATTAGCTCAGAGCTAAATCTGTAGTTGCAGCTGCACATAGTCAGGAAACATTTAGTTTGTTCACAAATATTTAGTTTGCCAACTACAAAATGTCTAACTAGCACCAAACTAAACATTTAGCTCTTAGCTAGCTGAATCTTTAGTAAGCGATGTGTTATTGTGTCAAACCTTCTTTTGTTCACTTTAAAACCTTAACATTTCTGGAATGTTTTTCAAACAAAAAGGATTCAAAACAATAATTTAAAAAATGTTTTTATTTCATTTCTGTAAAGGTTTATTTGTGAAATGTTGAAAAACAGATTTCTGTGATTTTCCTTCGCAGGCGGATGGTTGCTAAGATACTGTCTAGTGTCGGCCCTAACAACGCCCAGGTGATGATGTCATCAGGGCGCAGAGCAAAGAGGGACTTGTCCGCCATGGCCGAACCCGTTAGCCCCACCCACAGACGAACCCGCCGCTCCCTGGACGGCCAGTCGCCTAGCAACGAGCCGCCCCTCCTCAGAGTAAAGAGGCTGGACGACGAAGAGGAAGAGGAAGAAAAGCTCCGCCCACGAGGACCCGGGCTGCAAAGGATGAAACGCATCGATACCATGGCAACCGCTGACCTAGAGGAAGTAAACCACGGGAGTCGTAGGCGCCGCAGGAGAGCTGCGCTGAACTACGACCCCCAGATGTTGATGGATCAGATTCTGGATTACCTGAGGGAGTGAGAGGAGGAAGAGGAGGAGGAGGAAGATAGTTCGAGTCGTGTCTCACATTTTTATTGTTCGTATTGTTTCTTTGGTTTTGCTGCTTGTGTAATCTGAGCGGATCAAATGTTTGTTGTATAAACCAGGAGAAATCAGGAAGAATTTTCAAGAAGAACCAAACTTCTGATCTAACATGTCTCAACACTACATTACCCATGAGCCTCGGCTGGTACGCAGTGATGATGCGTTCTATTTGCACTCGGATTCCATGAGTTTCTAGGCGGAAAAACAACGAGAGTAGTTGACAGGTTCCCTCTGTTAGG
>NW_015115696.1:65923-70186 GCF_001443285.1 Poecilia latipinna
AAAACAACGAGAGTAGTTGACAGGTTCCCTCTGTTAGGACAAATGCACATGTGATGAACAGTGTTTGTGACCGTGGCAACAGCTTCTCAGCTCTGTGATTGGTTGCTGGTTGTCGATGTTCCCGTACCTTCAGCTTGTTGCTATGCTGACTCGTCCGTCTGTGGAGAAACTTTGATTTGTGTCACAATAAGAAATAAAGTCATTAAATTCACTCGTCTCAGTGTCTGCTGAAAAATTCACCAACGTCACAGAGGTCACAGGGGTCACCAGCATCTGGTTCAGGTGCAGAGACCAAACCAGAGAGCATGCCGTCACTGGTTGCTATGGTGATTCCCTCATTTTCTAGGGAACCAGGGCACAGAATCACAGACCAGGACTAACCCCCATGTGAAAGTATAATTCCACCAAAGTGGGCGGAGCCTAGAGTCACTTAGGGGCGTTGCCAAACGTGGAGACAGAGGAGGCAGTGAGTGGGTTAGGAGGAAAGAAGCTCTGCTGCCATCCTCTCCACTTTATCACAATAATCAGAGACTTTTCAGACCCTCTACAGATTTTTTTTTATCAATAAACCATCTTTTCTGTTGTTGGAGATTTTAATGGCCACCAGGGGGCGTCAGAGATGGACCAGTGCTGAAGAATGTAAAGTTGGACTGTTTTAAACAATAGCAATATTCAACTGCAGTACCACCGATTAATCTAAGGAGGGCAGCACTCAGACGGTTTCAGGCAAAATATTGCGGAACTAAACTACTTTACATGAAAATGTCAAAGTTTGAATTAGAAACATGCAGAGAATCCTACATAACATATTTAGACAGTTTATCAGCATGAAAAGCTGATTTTGTGGCTACTTACACCTGAAAGGGCTGGTAGTATTTTCCAGCCAGATTTAGCTAAATTAACTAGTGCAGTACCTGAGACGGGTCTTGGTCTTGTTGAGAGACGATACATTTTCTACCTGTTGCTCGTTGCCATCTCGTCTCCCCAGGTGATGTGTGTAAAAGTGAAACCACAAAGACAACAGTCACTGTTCAACTTCACAATCAACCAGAATTTATTCAAATAATCAAATGCATAAAATCAGACCAACAGCTCAACATGAAACCAAAGCCAGAAGGGAAACATTAATTACCTTAATAAAAAATGCAAATTACGAAGACGTGCCTTGGAAGATCACTAAGTGTGGCAGTTAGAGTTCCGCCCAGTGATCTGATTGGCTGTTTTAGCTCAATAACCTTAGAAAAAATTTAAAATACTCAAGAAAGCAGGACCAAGTTTATCAGCCACCCGTGTTTCTCATCCTTTAAAACTGAACCGCACAAATCTAACCTAAATTGAGGCCGACTCAAAACAATCAGGATCCATCTAATATTTCAACAAGCGCTAAAGTTAAACACCATTAAAACTAGCATAATTAAACTAATATTTCCAACAGTCTCAAGACTACTTGATGGTCTCTTTAACTCCCTCCAGGTAGAAAATGGACACAAGGCGTTCTTCAACAGTTACTGGCATTTAATAACTATGCTGTGAGAGCTGTACAAAACACAAAATACACTTTTACAGAAAGAAAGACGTTCACATAGAGAATAGACAGTGACTACCAGTGGTGGAGAAAGTACTCAAAAAATGTACTCAAGTAAAAGTAAAAGTACCACATTAACATTTGTACTTAAGTAAAAGTAAAAAAGTACTAGCTTTTAAAAATACTTAAGTATTAAAAGTAAAAGTACATTACCTAATCACTAATATCATTAAGTGAACCAATCGTATTTAATTTTAATACATTAGAAATGTGCCATCTTAATGAACAATGCCACAGATAAAGCATTTTTTTATTATGTTTACTCTGTAACATAGTTTAGACTTAGATATGTGATTCTATGCATCATAATTTCAGGGATGGAAACATCGTGTCTCCTGTCCTAACATAGCATGAACTTCACTTTTTTTGCCACTACTGGCTTTTATTTTGAAAGAAATATAACTGGCAGGGGAGAACATGGAACCAAGGAGCCACGTAGCAGAGTTGTAGTCTAGACCACCGAACCTGAGACCAAATCAAGACCAAGACCAGCACCCCGCCTACATGACACAATAAAATTAAGTGTCCATGTGACCAATATGGCCCCACACTTCGTTCTTGGTACAAGGGGGAGCAAACAACTCAAAAACCCAAACAGCAAAACAATCAAATTTGAAATATTTTATTACAAAGAAAGTCACTTTTAGTAGTGACAATAAAAAGTCATTTTCTTTTTAATAAAATCCAAAGTTCAGTAATTGTCCTTAAAAGAAAGTCACCAATCGGAGGCCATCAGTTGGGTTCCACTTATCGCGCTGCTCCAAGTGAAGGTGATCCGTCTAAAATGTGCTCCCCTGCCGATCCCCAGCTGACTCTGCGACGCTCCAGCACGTTCCGCTCTTCGGCGTGCCACGCCCCTTTTCAGACTGACCCAGAGGCGCGGCCAGGTTCCTTTCTGTCCCGATCCTCTGCACTGAGCCGTCGGCCCAGCTCTCAGCGCTGCGCGCCTGGCGTGCGGATTCCCTCCGCACCTCGCTCGGCGGCGCATCCGTCTCTGGCAATCACAGGATCAGTCTTCACCTTCTCCTTCCATCCAGGCTCCTTTTATTCTGGCTTCAATCAGCCTCTGCTGACACCTGAGCGCACTGGTTACGGAACGCAATCAGTGCGACGTTCAGTTTGTCTCCTAATGCCGAGATCGACTCAAAACCTTCCGCGATCGACGTGTTGCACCGCTGCTATAGCAAAGCGCGAACAGTTCAGAAACAATATGAAATAGGAAAAAGTTATTTATTAACTGATTAAGTCGTGTTTTAGATTGACCTTGAAAAGCTAATCAGTCACAGCTGATTAGTGGGTGAACTCCTGCACAGTGAACCCACTGATTTTTTTTTTACAACAGACAGCCGCTCCCCTCTCTTGCAGGTACTGCATACCCCGCTAAACCTTTTAGGGGTACAGTGTACGCAGACCATTACAAGAACAAAGAACGGCTCTCAGTGAGGCTTCAGTCCCATCAACCTTAGTAAAGATCCGTCCAGAAGAATCGGATCGTTCCTGAATGTCATATCACTATATTGCACTTTGGTCACAGCGTTGTCCCATATATGNCTTTCTTTAAGCTTTCCTTTCAAGTGACGCTAAAAGTTGGATGAAGTCCCACCGTGAAAGCGAAGCGCTGCTGGTTTTACATGTCGCCATATCTTATGGTTTATGCAGCTATTATATTACTGACGATCAGACAGACATCTTCTCCCGCTCAGAGGAAACCACTGCGCATGTCTGGAGCTCCGCGTGCGAGTTAAGGTGGAGGCGATGGGTGACAACAGACACTAAGTCACGTTATTGCTTGGATTTTACGGCGCCACCTTAAGACCCTGAACTTCACATTTTAACGGACAAAAAGCGCAACGCGACTTGGATGTAACGAGTAACGGACAGTTTAGTAGAAATGTAGTGAAGTAGAAAGTACAGATAGCTACTTACTGTAAAATGTAGTGGAGTAAAAGTAGAAAGTACCCATTATTAAATCTACTTAAGTAAAGTACAGATACACGATAAATGTACTTAAGTACAGTAACGAAGTTGGCCATTACACCGCAAAACATTTACAATAAAGTGGCTTGACTTACAAAAACAGACTCATTACGTCATCTTTAAAAACACATCACTAACAAACTCGACAAATTCTTCAAATAAACATTCCATTTACAAACAAAACTAAAATACAAAAATGCGTACCTCATTGGTGCTTCAGCCTGAAAGGGTTAATAAAGAAATCTCGAGTAGCGTCTTCTTGTAGCTACACGAGCCTCGGTGCCTCACCAAGCCTCTCCATACACTAGAAAATAAAATAAAGCATGCTGCCCTCTACCAAGTCCACCTCGCTGCAGCAAACAGGAAGGGGCGGGACGGACCACTGTCAGTCTCTTACCTTATTTGGAAATGGGACCATTGCACTCCAGTAGTGAAGGGGGCGCAAACTTAAAACCATGAAATTAACCCAAACCACCATATTGTCCAGTTTTTTTGTTAAAATCTTTGTTTTCACTGGATGCAAAACATACCGATTAAAATCCAAGTAATAACGTGACTTACTAATTACGTGTGTTTTGTCAGCCATCGCCTTCTCTTTAACTCGCACGCGGCGCTCTGACACATGCAGTGGTTTCCTCTGAGTGGCAGAAGATGTCTGTAATTGTCGGTAATAAAAATCCGCTACATAAATCATCAGACAT
>NW_015115696.1:73678-86795 GCF_001443285.1 Poecilia latipinna
CGGCTACAACTAACTTTTAGTGTCACTTAGAAAAGAAGCTCAAAGGAAGGTGAGCTCTGTGAGGTGATGCTAGCAAAGCTAGCTGTACAGGGACAAATTGCATTCAATATGAAAAAAGCGGTCAGTCACTGCGTTGCATTATTGTGTGGATGTGTTGACTGATGCGTCACTTATATGGGACAACGCTGTGACCAAAAGTCTGCTATACAGCGACGTGACATTCAGGAACGATTCTTCTGAACGGCTCTTTACTATAAACGACAGGACTGGAGCCTCACTGAGAGCCGTTCTTTGTTCTTGTAATGCTCTGGTACTCTGCAGTAGCTATTATTATATTTAATTAAATATATAATGATATTTATTTAATCAGCGAATAAATAAAACACAGAAACGGAAGATCACACAGAGCATGCTGTTTGCTCTTTGACTGTTCTCGACTCCTGTCATGGTGGCAGATGTTACAGTGGGAGGGAGGGTGAGAACAGTCAGAGTCGCCTTGTGCTTGGTTCCTTGCTACTTGTGCTCTTGCTCAGTGTTCATAGATGAGTGTTTATCGTTGCTGCAGACAGTGGTGGTTTCTGACATGGGCAACATGGGCAACCGCCCAGGGCCTTATCTTGTTAGGGATGGCATGAGAAGGATTGTGGCACAGAGATGGAAGCAAAGCAGAACGAAGAGTTTAAATTGATAATGAACTTGGTTAAATTTATTTCAGCTCTAAGCATTTAATATTTAAGTGTTTGTATGGGAATGTAGATCTTTCAGATCAATTTAAGATGCAATTTTTATCAAATTTCACATTTTATTGTGTCATGTAGCGCAGGGCACAGCTCTTGGTCTTGACGTGGTCTCAGGTTAGGTGGTTTTGACTACAACACTAATTAACTATTTATTAACTACAACGACCTATTAACTATTTTACTTTCTGTTGTTATAAAAATACTAATATGACTCAACAGAAATTTCACTTCGTAATCTGACACCTTGATATTGGGCCTCTGTCGCTTTAAGTAACTCCTGCTCTTTCTGACACTCTGCCTTCAGGAAATCATCACAGCGTTCCTCCATGATGCCGTTTACAACCGTTCTCAGGAGCTCAGCAAACATCTGGCTTCCTTTCCACCAGCTGTTTGCCGACGGCTCGACTGGGCACTGCAGCTCAGAGGCTTTGGCTGAGTGGGTGGGGCTTTGTGACAGAAAGTGTTTAGGCACCTCAAATGGTTGCCATGGAGATTAAAGTATTTCTTAAACATTCATGAAAGAATAAAAGCAACAGTGTTATTGAGGAGTGAATAACATTGTAACATGACATAAAGCTGAAAAAAGCTGATTTTACATAATTTCACATAATAATTCTCATAACAAACAGCCAATAATAAAACAACAGGACATCTGAGTTATGGAGCGGCTTTATTACTGAAGTCCCACTACAATTTACAGAGAAGTGTTATTTTATTTCAATATGGCATCCAGTGAAGTAAAGAAATCATCATCACCTTAAACAGTAGCTATAAAATCATTGAACATCTCAATGATTTATCAATATTATAAAATCTATAAAGAAAGACTACGTAACTATCACTCAACACTAAAACATGCAAGAGAGGCTTTCTTGCATATGTCATGAACAAAAACATTAACAGAGCTCGAGCTTTATTTACTACTGTTGACAGGCTCACAAACCCTCCTATGACGTTACCACCTGAACTTCAATCTAATGCCAGCAACAAGTTTTCAGCTTCTCTTCAGAGAAAATAAAAAAAAATCTGAGGATTAATCTGCACATCCACTCTAAAGTCACTACCTATCCAGTGCCCACACAAAACAAATACAGGAAAAAATGACCCAGTTTCAGCTACTTAATTCTAAAACCCTAGAAGAAATGATAAGTCAGTGAAGCTCCAGTTCCGACCCTCCCATTTCTTTAAGAAAGTTTTGCCTGTCATTAATGATTTGGTCCGAATAGTAACTCATCGCTCTCTTCAGGTGTTTTCCCTTTGGAAACAGCAGCTATCAAACCACTGATAAAATCACAACTGCAGAACTACAGGCCGACCTCTGACCTCTGATTCATCAGCAAAGTTATTGAAAAAGCTTCAACAGTTAAATAACTTCCTAACGATAACCAGTCGCTTTGACTGCTTCCAGTCTGGTTTCCATGGTACCCACAGCACGGAGACTGGCCTAGTCAAAGTGTTCAATGACATCCATATAAATACAGACTGTGGGAGAACCACAGTGCTGGTTCTGTTGGACCTCAGTGTTGATCAGGACATTTTACTGAATCGACTGGAGAGTTGGGTCGGACTCTCCGGTCCAGAACTCAACTGGTTTGAATCTGACATAAAGAACAGAGATTTCTTTGTTTCAATAGGAAACTTCTCATCAGAGAGGTCAAAGGTCACATGTGGGGAACCCCAAGGTTCAATCCTAGGACCCTCCTATTCAATATCTACATGCTCCCACTGGCTCAGGTTATAACAGGAAATAAGATCAGCTACCATAACTATGATACACAGCTCTACATTATGATGTCACCAGGTGACCTTTGACCCCATCCAATCACTGAATAGATGCTGAGAACAGAGAAATGTGAGGATGAGACAAAACTTTGTCCAGCTGAACAGAAACAAAACTGAAGTTATTAGTTTTGGACCTAAAGAGGAGTGATCTAGAGTTATAGATCTAGTAACAGATCTAGAGTTATAGATCTAGCGTTATAGATCTGGAGTTATAGATCTGGAGTTATAGATCTGGAGTTATAGATATAGAGTTATAGATCTAGAGTTATAGATCTAGAGTTATAGATCTAGTAACAGATCTAGCGTTATAGATCTGAAGTTATAGATCTAGTAACAGATCTAGCGTTATAGATCTGGAGTTATAGATCTAGAGTTATAGATCTAGTCCAGTGGTTCTTAACCTGGGTTCGATGAACCCCTGGGGTTCGATGAGTTGGTCTCAGGGGTTCGGCGGAGCCTCTGCCGTGGAGGTAAAGACACACTGTGTAACGTCGTGATGACGCCCCGCTTTGCCATCAGTTGCTGCAGAGGATCACGTTACATTGCTGAGCCAATCAGAGCTGTGGGGGAGCCCTGATTGGAGGAGCTCCACTCAGCAGGGATTTGAACTTGTGTCTTTAATTACTTCAGCAAAAACTCACCTTTTTTTTTTTACCAAATTCTGTAGCTTTCGGTGTACTTCTAAATCTGCTCCTTAGTCGCATCTTTTCGGGGTTGGTACTGCCTCTAGTGGCGTGGGCGTGGTAATACAACTAATATAATTACATTATTAAATCAGAATACCGCAAAGTCTTTAGTATTTATTATAAATTTTTCATTCTCTTAAGAATGTAGAGCTAATTAAATGATCTAAATAAGACCTTATTAAAGTGGTTCCAGTTTCTCTCGATGGCCAACCTGTTGAAACTGTGGCAAATTTGGGTCGTTCCGGACAGTCAGATCAACTTTGCTGAAAACACTGACTATATTTTGAATAACTGATCTCAGAGACTCTACCTTTTAAGAAGACTTAGTGATCTTGGGCTGACCCAACTGAACTCTAGTTGGGTCAGCCCAATGTCTTAAATTTGGGGGGGAAAAAAATCATATTTTATTTATCACTACAGAAGGATGCATTGAATGCGCATATGAAACTGGTGGGTTCGGTACCTCAAAAAAGGTTAAGAACCACTGTTCTAGAGTTACAGATCTAGAATTATAGCTCTAGTCTGGAACAAACTTCCAGAAAACTGTAAAACAGCTGAAACACTGAGCTCCTTTAAATCCAGACTAAATCCCACCTGGTTAGTTTTATTTGAAACGTGATCAATGATCAATTTATTGACGGCATCGACTTAATGTCACGTTTTGATTGTTGATTCTCTGCTGCATGACTTTGTGTTATGATGTAAAGCTCTTTGAAATGACTTGCTGCTGAAATGTGCTATACAAATAAAATTTGATTGATTAATTGATTGATTGATTGATTCAGATAGTAACAGCTTTATCACCATGATTTTATCAGGCTGAATAAAAACAGACGGTTAGTTCAGGTTTCATTAATCCAACATACGAAACAGAGAATATTTCTAAACATTAAGATTTATTGATCACCAATAATATTAATGTCTTATTAATAATATTCAGTGGTAGAGTTAATCATTTCTCCCACTGAGGTTCGCAGAAGCTCAGACGAAGCGAAGCTTTAAGGGTTCTGGAGTTCTAACAAATGGATCTGGTTCTAAATGTTAATGAGCAACGGAGAAAAGAACAAAACAGAGACGGACAAAAAGGTCAGAACCACCTGGACAGAAAACGTCCAGGTGGTTCTGACCGGGTCCGCCTCACTGGACCCGAGGGCTCCAGGCGCCGTTTGGAAGAAACAAAACGGAAAGGAAGGGCACTTCATCTTCTGCAAGTTAAATATTTAGTTTGAAAGCTAAAGCTTTAGCTTAGCAAGCTAACTAGCTCCAAACTAAATAGCAAGCTAAATATTTCATTTAAGCCAATTATTTACTTTGAATCATGTATTTAGTAAACAAGTTAAATATTTAGCGTGAAGTTAAATAGTTAGCTTTCACCAACTAACTCTGCAGTTCATCTATAGGGAACGTCCAGGGAACCTTCAGGGAACGTCCAGGGAACCTTCAGGGATCCTGGACGATCCCTCCTCAGGCGGACATCAGCAGGCCTGCGGTCACTGAAGAACAGAAACATGTTCAGCATCAACAATTCAACCCTGCACTCAGTGTTCTTCCTGCGGCGGCGGCTCACCATCCGGGGCGTCGGGTGGCAGCAGGGCGTCCTGCCGGTTGGCCAGGACGAAGGCCAGCGTGGCCAGGATGGCGTAGTCCAAGATGCCCAGCAGCGCCAGGATGTAGGCCCAGTGGACAGAGCAGTTACCTGGAGAGAAGCTGCCCACCTGGGGAAGGGGGCGGAGCCTAAACCTGGATCCTGACACCAGCAGTGAACATCAGCATGGTAACCAGGCTGCTGGTCCACAGATACAGGAACTTCTGCTGCTAATCCTCACAGATTACCATCAGAACCTTAATGGCAGCTTTGATTCCTGTTCCCATGGTAACACTGTTTTATTGATGTAAAGAAGAGAATAAAACGTTCTTACCGAATCTCCGCACAGAACTCTCATCTCTGGACTCTCCCACGAGTCGGGAAACAGGAGACACGCCAGGGCGAGACAGAAGCCTGCAGACAGAGAGGAGACGTCAGCACACACAGCGCCACCACCAGGCTGGGAGGGCAACTGTTGTTTTAACCTGAAATGTTCAAGAGGAAAATAAACGATGATCACATGAAACTGAGTTTATAAAAAGTTTGAAAGGCCAAGCTTTTATTCTGGTAGTCCACATCCAGTTATCAGAAAGTGAATTTGGATATTAGCTAATTATTTATCTAATTTACCTTCAAAGTTAGTAGTTAGTGTGTAAAATTAAATACTTTGTTTCAAGATAAATATTTATCTGTTTTAAAATGCTGTATTGTGTTTTAACCCCAATGCAAAGCCAAAAGCAAATTTCCATACCTATGTGTGGACAATGATTATTACTAATTAAATACTTAAATTTCAATCTTTGATATTTGTAAGTGAATGACAACATGATGAAATTATAACTTGAAAATTAATCCTCAATTTTTTCTCTTAACAGCTAAATAGACCAAGTTATTGCTGCTCATTTTTGTGTAACTTTACAAACGTCCCTTGACTATCTGAATTTCATCAGGTTCTAACAATCAGACCCATACTGAGGTTCTGATGCTCAGGAAGCGGGTCAGAACTAGAACTGTGATTTCCTGCTGTTACTGGACTCAGGAGGTTCAGCAGAACCAGGGACTGACCTGCTGTCAGCTGCAGCCATGCGCAGATCTTGTAGACGGTGGCAGCGCTGCAGAATCGGAAGAGACAGAGACAGAGGACGCTGGTCCACACCGCCCACAGAGACACGCCCACCAACACGGCCACCGACTGGAAGGACGGCAGCGGAGACAGGCTGGACAGACCGCCACGGCAGTCTGGGACCGGCCAGTCCGACTCCAGGCAGACCTGGACCCAGAAAGGATGCACAGAGAGACAAACTGTTAGCATCTAGCAACAGTCTTCACAGATTGAAAAGTTCAGATTGATAAATAATGTCAGCAGTGTTTAGTGATGCTGCTGATTGGCTGGTTTGTTCACTTGCTGGAAAACTTGTTTTTATTGAGCAACGTGTTTATTTTACTTTATTGTGATGTTCACACGACTTTTACTGATTGTGGTGTATTTAGCTGTGGAAGCAGCTTTGCTTAGCGTACGACGCTACGACTAAATTCCTCCTTGAATACATCCATCCAGCTAAAGATTTAGTAAGATCACTAGCTTTGAACTAGTTAGCTTGTCTAGCTTCAAATAAATATTTGGCTAACTAAATACTAAATATTCATTTAGCAAGTTAACTAGCTGCAAAGTGAAGAGCAAGCCAAATATGGTAACACTTATTTGACGGGGTGTGAATAAGACTGACATGACACTGTCATGAACATGAAGGAGTCTTTATGAATATTTATGACTGTTGTCATAAACAGTCATTTGGAAAATCATGATCTGACATAAATTTGTTATAAAAGTATTACCGATTAAACTTTAAAAATTATGTAGGTAAGAGATGGTATTAATCACGCTTTATGACAGTCATAAATATTCATGAAGACTTACTGACGTTCGTAACAGGTTGTGAGGGACCAGACTCAAACAAGGACAAAAAATGTTCAAAGTAGAAAAAGTCTCGGTTTTAATTCTTCAAAAAATTGTTGACCAAGCATAAATATTTAAAGCAAGAATAAATCAAAGAATAAATAACAAATCTAGATCCAAATCAACTGAGGTCAACTGAACTCTAACTAAACACAAACAAACTGACCTACCAAAGAACAAAGGCTGCTTAAATAGGGGTGGAGTAACCCAAATCTACCACTTGAGGGAGGTCTGATCTAACAAAAGAACAAATAAATACAAAATTAACTAAAGCATTCTATAAACAAATAAAGCAAAACTAACTTTAACTTAGCAAACAATAAGTGAATATTTAAGTGACAAAATTAAATAAAAAATTGGAAGTCTCCCCCTTCAGTCTTTCAGAAATGTGTAGACGGTTTGCCCCAGGTTCCTCCACCAGCTGGGTCCTATCAGCGGCACCTCAAACAAAAACAAGTATAAATGAACCATTCAGACAGGCATTAACTAAAGTGTGCACCCATTAGAAAATATACGTCTAAATGAAATAAACTATACTAATAAATAAATAAATATTAACACTATGTGGTGGTGGTAGGAGCATCCACCACACAGGTGTTATGTCATGTTTAGACAGTGTCATGTCAATCTTATTCACACCCCGTCAAATAAAGTGTTACCCTAAATATTTATCCATCCATTATCTTACACCCTTACCCTAGTGGGGTCGCCAGCTACGCTGGTGCCCATCGCTAAATATTTAGTTGAAGCTAAATAGTTGGCTTTCACCCCATCTACGAGTTCCTCAATCTCCGTTTTCCACTCTGACCTCTGACCTTGTGACGGTGCGGTAAGAGGTTGGAGAAGGAGTTAGCAGCGGCGGTTAGCCACTCTAACCCGAATGAGCAGAACGGACAGTTGAAGTCTTCCACACTTTCACTTTATTTCACTTCGTCCAGGTAAAGCCAGATCTCAACTTAACTTATATTACCTTCTCATACATGAGAAAAGTTACAAAAGTTGCACTGCTCTGCACCCCAGCATCACCGACGTTACTCTAAAACATGGAAACGAGTTCTTACTCGCTACAGGATTACAACAAGAAAGGAGAATAGACGCCCCCTTGTGGTGGTACCTACTCCACTCTAGGAACCAAGAGGTAAAATGACCGTTCAGACCTCCAGGACGTCCTGACCGCCTTTGGAGGAAGGAACGCTGCCACCTGATTGGCTGATCACCTCAATGTTAAAAAGGTTTATTGTAAAATAAATAAATACAATTAAAAACATTTGAATCCAGAATTTAATCGGGTAATGACCTAGTAATGTGAGACCGGAAGCTGTCAGGTTCTGTGATTGTTCAGCCTCCTCACCTCAAACAGTCCCATGGTTCCGCTGGGCAGCGGCGGCCCGGACGCCGTGGTTCCGACCCAGGACGGCTGGACCAGGATGACCACCTGGATGACGGCGAAGCAGAGCGTGCACACGGCCCACAGCACGCCGACCGCGCGCGCGCTGCGCACGAACTCGGTCTGGTAGAGGCGGGAAAGGTCGGCGAGGCCCGGAGACACCGACATCCTGGAGGGGTGGGGAGGGGACAGGTTCTGGAGAACCCGACCAGAACCAGCGCAGAGTTCGGACCGAACAGCAGGCTGAAAATCCCAACCTGCTGCAGTTCTGATTCTGCAGCTCCCCAGAACCAGAACCAATACAGGGCGAGCTCAACCAGAACCGGTTCTGAAGGACTCACTGATTAATGTTCTGCTTCCTGATTGACTCCTGAGCTGAAAGAATGAGCCAATCAGAGAAGCAGATACATCAACCATGCATCCATCCATCTACTGATTTCGGAACAAACAGTAAACAATAATTAATAATCGTCACGTGACTGATGGATCAGAAGGCAGGAGCCAATCAGAGCGCAGAAAATCCCGCAACATCAAAGAGGAAACACAAACAAAAGATCAAATGTTCCGCAGCCATCAGCGTGTCTCGCATCAAACATCAAAGCGCTGACACGCTAACGTCACGTCATCATCTGTCAGATTTACCGACACATGCACGAGCCGGGACGCGTCCACGCTTCAAAAATCAGCCGACAGGAAACACGAAGAGAACCGAACTGAACCGAACCTGAGCAGGAGCCGCGACGGACTGCGGTCTGAGGAAGAGGAGGAAGATGGTGATGAAGAGGAAGAGGCAAAGTTCCCGGATACTCCAGTGTAACCCAGACTGTCACCATGGTAACAAAAGATAATCTGCCCTAATTTGGCAGATTTTTATTCAGAAACAAAAATCTGATTAAATAAATCCCAGATTTACGGAGCATTTAGAAATTTCTATTAAAAAAATGATTTTTTTTAATCTTTAGTTTTATATTTATTTTACAGCAAAACTTTTTGTTAAACAGTTCATGAAATTCTTCTTTTCTCTTTTCTTCATTCACATAAATGAACGCAGTCATAATTGAATTAACATATTATTTTGTATTTATGGATGAGAAGCTGCAGCAGACAAATCCAGATGACATTTTGATCTGGAATAATCAATCAGGATGATCAAAATGAAGGTTTCAGAGAAAACTGATTTTATACTAAAACGGCTTGCCATACCCTGGACCAGACAGTAAAAAAAATAAAAAACTGGAATAAGAAAAGAAATTATTTTTATTGTCAATAAAACATATGAAAAGATTTTTACCTCAAATATTGACTATTAAACAGGTTGGCTCTGACCCGGTTCTGATCCAGAGGAAACGAACCAGCTGGGTTTATGAATGAGGCGAACTGAACCAGATCAGAACCGGATCAGAACCGGATCAGAACCAGGTCAGCTAGTTGCTGTTTTTTAAAGAGTGACATCATCTCCCAATCCAACCAATCACATCACAACAAGATTATTGGTTTGTGCTGTCACAGGAAGTTGGAATTTTTACAGGAAGTGCTCCTTCAAAAACCAACTCTGGGTAGGACTTTCAGAATAAAAGCATGTTTAGATCAGTAAGCGATTTGCACCAAAATGATTAAAGCGTAGCCGTTTCCATGGCGACCAGCCGGCTCAGCTCCAGGGAGGAACATCCTCTCCAAACTTGGCAAAGTGAGCAGCGTTCTTGGCCTCGAACAGAACCTGAGCAGAAGCAAACAGAACATGAGCAGTGCCGCCGACCCGTTGGAACCGGACCGCGCCCGACCCAGAGCCGCCTCACCTGGTGGTGGACGTAGGACTCACACAGGTAGCACCAAACGGACAAATCAGAGAAGCTGAGCACCACAGGGTGCTCCGACACGGCGCCATGCGTCACCATGTGCTCGTTAACGTAGCGACCGCAGCACACCTGGAGGAGCGGAGGGGGCAGGTGAGACAGGGACCACATCCTGGAGACAGGGAGAGCGAGGGTTGGCTCACCTCATAGCAGGTGAGGCAGATCCAGTTCTCAGAGTCAGAACCGCAGTCACTGCACACCTGGAAGACGTCAACACCTGAGGGAGGGAGAGGCTTAACGGCATCCAGGTGAGGACACCAGGGCAGAGGGTCCACCACGTACAGAGTGTCCTGGGAAGGGAGGGACAGGTTGGACGTCACACCTGGGCACTCATTAAGGTTGCGGTTAGCAGGTGAGCTAATATCTACTGACTCCGCCCATCTCAGTGCTGTATGTCAGCTCCAGAGACACCTGAGGCTTCGACCAACCACAGGCTCCCTCTGACGTAGGCTCCGCCCCTTCACCTGACCCCACACCTCCTTTGGGGTCTGATTCTGCTGCTGCCATGGTAACACTCTGACAGGAAACAGGAAGTGGTCAGACTGGAAGGTAGAGGTCAGAGAGAGGTGGATCTAAGGAACTCACCTGAGTCTGCAGGCTCTCTGCTGATTGGCTGTTCTCCAACTTGGACTCCACATCACCTTTGACCTCCATTGTGGGTGGTTCCTGTGGGGTGGGCGGGGCTTGAGTGATATCTAGACTGGCCAATCCCTGAGTGAGCTGCTCCACACCCTCCATCTGATTGGACGAGACAAGTCATGTGACTCTATGCAATTTAGAGGGAAATCTTTTTTCAATCTGGGCGTTACTGTAGCAACCTCCTGTCGAGCAGGGGGCAGCGGCCGTTTGTCCGATTTCCTGCCTTGAGAACTACATTTCCCACGATGCTTTGGGGAGGGGAGGGCCAACTGCACCAACTCTGGAACTGAAAGGAACCAAGTCAGACAGAATCAGATTAAGAACCGGATACAGAACCAGAACCGGTCCAAGTCCCAAACTCACTGGTAATCCTCAGCGAGCGCCAGTAGGGGGCGTGCTGTCGGATGACTTTCCTGATTGTTGCCACGGCGCAGTGATGGGGAGGAGGGAAGGGCGTGGCCAGGGAGGGGGGAGCGTCTCCTAACAACACACTGGTGCACATCGCCATGGAGTCAGAAATGGACGTCAGGTTATAACCACCCTGCGAAGAAAGCCAACCAATCAGGAGCAGAGGAGCATCGGCCAATCAGGAGCAGAGGAGCATCAGCCAATTGGCCTCACCTCCAGGATGATGAGGATACGCCCCCCAGCCAGTGACATCAGCAGGTGTGTGAGGTGGGCGTATCCCTCGGGAGTCACCTGGTATCCGCCCAGCGGATCTCCCCGGGCTGCGTCGAACCCGGCCGACACCAGAACCAGTCCGGGGTTAAACTGCAGAGGAAAATCGGCCCAATCAGAGAACACCGCAGGGAGACGGCCAATCAGAGGCCTTCAGATAGTTTCTATCAGATTAATCGCCTGTTAACAGTAAAAGTTATTGATTAACCAATAATCAATGGTTCTGTGGTTGATTACCTCGGCAGCAATCGGCATGACAACGTGATGAAACGCTGCCAGGTAGTCGGAGTTGCCCATTCGCCCGCCGTTCCACGCTATGTTCACGTTAAAGCCTGCCCCCTTGGCCACGCCCACTCTGTCGGCAGCGGCGTCCTCTGAGAATGGGAAGAACGTCCCGTTGTCATAGCGATGGAGAGAGATGTACAGAACGCTGCAGACGGAGACAGAACATCAGATTCTTGTCGCTGCGCTCTCACTCTCACTGCTCTCCTTCCTCACCTGTTATCGTCTTCAAACATGTGCTGCGTCCCGTTGCCATGGTGAATGTCCCAGTCAAGGATCAGCACTCGCAGCTGAGGATCATGGGAGTTTTTCTGGGCGTATCGAGCGGTGAGAGCGGCGGTGTTGAAGAGACAGAAACCGCAGGGAGCATCTCTCTCAGCGTGGTGACCCGGAGGGCGGACGATGGCCACGCCGTTACTCAGCTGCAGTGGAGACAGCCAGCCACCAGGGGGCAGAGCCTCTTTTTATTTACTTACTTTAATCAGAGTAGGATGGTTTTTTTACTGTAAAATCGCCTGTTATTTATTTTCACCTTTGTGTGAGTCTAATAGTTCCTAATAAAAAAAATTAATTTTAAGGCAGGACTCCATGATAAATAATTCATAATTAAAATGAGGAATGTAATAATTTATAAATAAAAAATGACTTTAAATTAGTTTGCCCTCATTAAAACTTTTTCTAATAATTTTACATCTTCTGCTGATATTGGATCTTTATACTACTAATATGACTTTATTCTGGTGAATTAAAACTCTGATGCTGCTGCTGTTCTTTGATCAACACTTTGTCCGTCTGATGCGTTGCTATGGCAACGTCGCCATCCGATGAGTCCTGCCCTGGGCCTGCTGACGCCTCCTGAGGGCTCAGGCGTTCCTGCGGACCTACCTGACCACTCAGGATGGCGTCCACGACGTTGAAGCAGCTTCCAGCAGCCAACTGGGAGCACTGGAAGCTCTGGTTGCTGAAGAAGATGGAGGTGAACTCGTTTCCCAGTTTGTGAAGGTCGCGGGGTTTCATCTCCGCCGTCGCCTTCATCCGCTCGATGTGCTGCAGGCTGCAACACACACACAGGTAAACCCTCCCAGTGGCGACAGCTGGGCACGTGACCTTTCACCTCTCACCTGTGACACACGGCCAGCTCCTCCTCTGTCGCCAGGCGGGCAGGTATCCGATGGCAACGGGCGACCAATCCCTGCTGCTCAAGTTTGGAGAAGATCTTAGAAATCCTCTGAGGCTGTTCAGGGTGATGCCTGCAACGATTCACAAGTTCACCGCAACACGCTGACAATGATTCACACGTTCACAACGATTCACACGTTCACCGCAAAACGCTGACAACGATTCACACTTTCACCGCAAAACGCTAACGATTCACACGTTCACCGCAACACGTTGACGATTCACACGTTCACCGCAACACGTTGACGATTCACACGTTCACCGCAACACGTTGACGATTCACACGTTCACCGCAACACGTTGACGATTCACACGTTCACCGCAACACGTTGACGATTCACACGTTCAC
>NW_015115696.1:90824-91569 GCF_001443285.1 Poecilia latipinna
CGATTCTCCCGTTCACCGCAACACGTTGACGATTCACACGTTCACCGCAACACGTTGACGATTCACACGTTCACCGCAACACGCTGACAACCATTCACACGTTCATAATTCACACGTTCACTGCAACACGTTGACAACAATTCACACGTTGACAACGATTCACATGTTCACCGCAACACATTGACAACGATTCACACGTTCACCGCAACACGTTGACAACGATTCACACGTTCACCGCAACACGTTCATGATTCACACGTTCACCGCAACATGCTGACAACGATTCACACGTTCACAACAATTCACACGTTAACAGCAACACGCTGACAACGATTCACACGTTCACAACGATTCACACGTTCACCGCAAAACGCTGACGATTCACACTTTCACCGCAAAACGCTAACGATTCACACGTTCACCACAACACGTTGACGATTCACACGTTCACCGCAAAACGTTGATAATGATTCACTCGTTCACCGCAAAACGCTAATGATTCACACGTTCACCGCAACACGCTGATGATTCACACGTTCATGATTCACACGTTCACCGCAACACGTTCGCGATTCACACGTTCACCGCAACACGTTCACGATTCACACGTTCACCGCAACACGTTGACGATTCACACGTTCACCGCAACACGTTGACGATTCACACGTTCACCGCAACACGCTGACGATTCACACGTTCACCGCAACACGCTGACGATTCACACGTTCACAACGATTCACACGTT
>NW_015115696.1:96952-100023 GCF_001443285.1 Poecilia latipinna
CACACATCCACCACACAATGCCTATGATTCACACGTTCACCGCAACACATTGACAACGATTCACACGTTCACCGCAACACGCTGACAACGATTCACACGTTCACAACAATTCACACGTTCACCGCAACACGCTGACAACGATTCACACGTTCACAACGATTCACACGTTCACCGCAATACGTTGACGATTCACACGTTCACCGCAATACATTGACGATTCACACGTTCACCGCAACACGCTGACGATTCACACGTTCACAACTATTCACACGTTCACCGCAACACGCTGACAACGATTCACACGTTCACAACGATTCACACGTTAACTGCAAAACGCTGACAACGATTCACACGTTCACCGCAACACGCTGACAACGATTCACACGTTCACAACGACTCACACATTCACCACAAAATGCTGATGAGTCACACGTTCACCGCAACACATTGACAACGATTCACACGTTCACCGCAACACGCTGACAACGATTCACACGTTCACCGCAACACGCTGACAACGATTCACACGTTCACAACGATTCACACGTTCACTGCAACACCTTGACGATTCACACGTTCACCGCAACACGCTGACAACCATTCACACGTTCATAATTCACACGTTCACTGCAACACGTTGACAACAATTCACACGTTGACAACGATTCACATGTTCACCGCAACACATTGACAACGATTCACACGTTCACCGCAACACGTTGACAACGATTCACACGTTCACCGCAACACGTTGACAACTATTCACACGTTCACCGCAACACGTTGACAACGATTCACACGTTCACCGCAACACGCTGACAACGATTCACACGTTCACAACGATTTAAACGTTCACGGCAACACGTTCACAACGATTCACACGTTCACCGCAACACGTTGACAACGATTCACACGTTCACCGCAACATGCTGACAACGATTCACACGTTCACAACGATTCACACGTTCACCGCAAAACGCTGACAACGATTCACACGTTCAACGCAAAACGCTGACAACGATTCACACGTTCACAGCAAAACGCTGACAACGATTCAAACGTTCACCGCAACACGTTGACAACGATTCACACGTTCACCGCAACACGTTCATGATTCACACGTTCACCGCAACATGCTGACAACGATTCACACGTTCACAACAATTCACACGTTCACCGCAAAACGCTGACAACGATTCAAACGTTCACCGCAACACGTTGACAACGATTCACACGTTCACCGCAACACGTTGACGATTCACACGTTCACCGCAACACGCTGACAACGATTCACCTGTTCACAACGATTCACACGTTCACCGCAAAACGTTGACGATTCACAGGTTCACCGCAACACGTTGACGATTCACAGGTTCACCGCAACACGTTGACGATTCACACGTTCACCGCAACACGCTGACAACGATTCACACGTTCACTGCAACACGCTGACGATTCACACGTTCACTGCAACATGCTAATGCTAGTGACCATGTTCAGCCACACAGCGGTTGACTCACCTGTCCCACAGGTTCACATGCTCCATCATCTTCTCATCATAAACAAGACCTGTTGTCGTGGCAACAGATGTGTTGATGGAAGCCGGTGTTGGGCTGCTGTGATTGGCTGCTGCTGTGATGACACGTCCCTCAGGACCGGGTCCGCCCAGAACCTGCAGCGAGGCCCAATGTGGGTACAGCGCTGAGATGGTCTCAGAGATGGACAGCAAGGCGCTGGAGACCGAGACAGGAGTCAACAGAGGACAAACTGGGAGCACTGGGAGCTGCTCCTCCCAGCAAATACATAGCCAGCGAGGATGCTGTTCACTTCCTGGAACACGTTCAACCATCGCTCACTAAAACGCTAGATGTGCTAACCGTATAGCACTAGACATAAAAATGAGTTCCGCTAACGCTAAAGAGCTATGCTAACACATTACTTAGCAGAATCCATAGACATGAATACTAGACGCCTCACTGATCGCCGAGTCGTAGGTAACAGCGTCCGCCATGTTCTATGTGCAGCAGAGGAGCGGAGCTCCTTCAGTCCTGTTCTGTGTGTTTCAACCGTTTTACGAAACAAACTGGATTCATTGGCATCACCTTCCCCAGGTAAGGATGAAAGATCAGAATTACTTGACATTGCAGCCAGAAACTCGCTTCTAAACAACCGGAAAATATTTCCTATGTAGTTTAATTGGCCCGAAATAACCGCTGATTGTTAGCTTAGCAGCTAACGTTTTCACATTGTGTTCTAATGAGAGAGAGGTGATGAAAAACCGCTGTTAGAAGAGAAGTTAATTAAAAACCAGAGGATTTTGTGAGGAAAGATCAGTCAGGATCAGAGCTGGAGCTGCTGCTGTTCTTCAGTCTGTTTCCAGCTCAGCTTCTCCATGTCGGTATTTCACTATAAAGATGCTACGAGTCAGAGCCCAACATGCTGAAAATATCTTTTTCTGAATGTGAAGGAAACATATATGTGTTTTCTATTACACTTTTGGATAATTTCTCTTTTATCCTTGGCTTTAGCCTGTGAACCAGGACGTCTCAGAAGTCATTGAGTTCTCCCAGTGTGACCAGCAGACTGAAGCCCTGCCTTTGACCAGTGTTCCCAGTTTAATAAATAAATGTTTTATTCTTTCACTTTTTGTGTATTTTTAAGTATCTCAATCTGAAGTATTAGTGTGTTAATACAGCTTATGTAATGAAATAAAAATAATTTACTCTGTTAGAATTATTTTCACTCTTTGCTGTCAATAGCAGAGTTGACATTCTGTAATATTTTTTTTTCTCTGGAAAAAAGTAAGAAAAATATGTAGTTTAATGTTTGACAATGACTGATTTATAAATCAAAAGTCATTTCTCAATAACGTATAAAAAATAAATACAGGAAAATTATTTGTTTCTTGTCTTGAAATGTTAAATGTACATTAAATTATGGAACTATGTAAATATATTCTTTAATAAAACACTGTAAAAGTGTGTCTGTTCATCAATGTCATTATAAAAATTTTCAGAATTGTTTCTATCAAATAAAACATTGTGCTCTTTCATTTAATTGTGCTCTTTAAT
>NW_015115696.1:103410-106498 GCF_001443285.1 Poecilia latipinna
TCTTTTATCCTTGGCTTTAGCCTGTGAACCAGGACGTCTCAGAAGTCATTGAGTTCTCCCAGTGTGACCAGCAGACTGAAGCCCTGCCTTTGACCAGTGTTCCCAGTATAATAAATAAATAAATCTGTTTTATTGCATACTTTTATTCTTTCACTTTTTGTGTATTTTAAGAGAAATATCTCAGTCTAAGACTGATATTTCTCAGTGTATTAAGACAGCTCATGTAATGAAATAAAATAATTTACACTGTTAAGATTTTTTTCACTCTTTGTCTTTGCTATCAATAGCAGAGTTGATTTATACTGTAATTTTTTTCTGGAAAAAAGTAAGAAAAATATGTAGCTAATATTTGATAATGACTGATTTATCAAAATTTCTTGTCTTTACAATAAAATATATATTTAAAAAAAGGAAATTAAATGTTTTCTTTATATCTTGAAATGTTAAATGTACATTAAATTACGGAATTATGTAAATATGTTCTTTAATTAAACACTGTAAAAGTGTCTGTTCATCAATGTCAATATAAAAATGATCAGAATCATTTCTATCAAATAAAACATTGTGCTCTTTATTCAGAAATGCCCCAAAACAATTAAATGATCACATCAAAAGTTAGAAACTCTCTTTAGTCATTTCTTTGCCAAAAATATTAATGTGTGAGAGAAAATATGTCAATGACAGGTATTAATTTAAAATGCTTTGTAGAACGTGAATTTCTGAAGTTCGGTCCTTTTACCTGTATTAGCTTACTGGCAGAGATGCCACATTCAATATGGCGGCCGCTGTGACGTATCGCAGCAACGGGCCGGCGCGCTTTATGAGGCGTCTACATGTTCATGTCTATGCCTGAACCTACCTTAGGGTTAGCGTAAGCTAAAGCTAAACTAATGTATCAACACAGTACTTAGCAGAGGCTAACGCTATAGAACAATGCTAACACAAACTTATTATCAGAGTCTAATGCTATAGTCCAGCACCAACCAACTGCTGAGATTGAAACAACCCCCCATCTCAGCCTCCAATCAGAAAGCCAAGCTACCTGTCAGAGGGAGCAGTGGGCAGGTTCAGAGGAGGACAGGCTCCGCCCAGCAGAGCTGTGACGCAGGCTGCGACGCCCTCTGCTGTCGCCTGAAGGTCATAACCTCCCTGAACAGAAACGGCACCTGACTTAACTTGCAGTTAGCGAGTTTCACGTGTTTTCAGTGTGAAGAGTCTGACGTGTGGAAAATTTACCTCGAGAGCGAGAACGAGTCGACCTTCAGCCAAACTCATCAACATGTGGGTCAGGATGTGGAAACACTGAGGGTGCACACACATCTCCCCCTGGACACACACACACGGTGAGTCATGTGATCCACAGGACGGAGAGACTGATCTCAGGTCAGTTTTACCTTCGGATCTCCGGCTGCAGCATCAAATCCAGCTGAGACCAGAACCAGCTGAGGCTGGAACTGCAAATATACACACCGGTTACTGCAGGCTAACACACCCTGTGTGTGTGTGTGTGTGTGTGTGCGTGTGTTACCTCACAGGCCACTGGCAGCAGCACCTGCTGGAAGGCAGTGATGTAATCAGCGTCGCTCATCCCCGTCTGACACAAGCAAGAAGGAGAATCAGAACCAGCAGTGCAGGAAGGTAAAACAAGCGCTCCCTCAGGAGGACTGATCCAGGGTCAGCAGCTCCGGTTCTGGAGCGGACTCACCTTGTTCCACGGCAGGTTGATAGTCCTCCCTTCAGCTCGTCCGCTGCCCACAAAGCTGCAGTCTGACTCCTGCAGGTGAGGCCAGAAAGCCCCGCCTTCATATCTGTGGACGCTGAAGTACAGCACACTTACACACACACACNTTGTGTGAATTTTTTGTAACACATAGTTTTGACTGTGGCATCATATGACACCACATGGAGGTCTCACACACACACACACACACACACACACACACACACACACACACACACACACACACACACACACACACACACGCACACACACACACACACACAGAATTTCCCTCCTTTCAGAGTTTTGAATTTTATTTTGAAATGTTCCCCTGTATGTGTTTACTTCCTGATGGCCCCGCCCCCACAGCTCTCAGGTACAAGTGATGAACTGAAGCTGATCTCACCTTTCTGTCCTCCATTGTTTTAACTGGCTCTCTTGCCTGCCAATCAGCTGCAGGAGCTCGTTAACGCATCACAGCTTGTTAACGGTTCAGTGACAGACTTAAAGGGGGGGTGATTTCCTGGATCAGAGCCATGTTGTTTACCTGGAATCCTCCTGGAACAGGTACTGGATGCCCTGACCATGATGGACGTCCCAGTCCACGATCAGAACCCTGACAACACAGGAACACATGCAAAACCCTTTCAGAATAAGAGCATATGCATCCGTTTCATCCACAGAAAGGTTCTGAGTCTGTTCGGGTTTTGTTCTGGACTGTAATCTGTTGCTGCTGAAGTTCTGGGATCGACCAGCAGGAGGCGCAGCTGCAGCTGTCCATCCCTCACCTGTTGACAGCGTGGCGTTTCTGAGCGTAGCGAGCCGCAACCGCCATGTTGTTGAACACACAGAAGCCGTTGGGTTGGTCGGCCTGAGCGTGATGACCTGGAGGTCTGACCGCAGCAGCAGAAGAAGAGGGAGGAGGTCAGGTGTGTCTCCTGGATCAGGTGACAGGAACAGGTGCTGCTGCGTTTACCTGATGACAGCGAATCCGTTCCTGAGTTCAGAGGTCAGGACACGATCCACCAGCTGGAGGACTGAACCAACAGCCGTCACACACACCTGGAAGGACTCCTGACACACACACACGTACACGCAACACACGAAAAAGGTCACATAATGAACTTCAGACACGTTCTATGTGTCACTAACACCTGACCTAAGACAGAACGGCAGCCATGTTTCTGATTTATTCTGGTGGTTTCCATAGCAACAGCTGAAGTATGAGTTTTGGCTTTCAGCCAAAAAAAACAACAAAAAATAATTCTTGATTACATCAGGTTGAATGTAAAGTGTGTGCAGGTTTGTGTGTGTGTGTGTGTGCGTGTGTGTGTGTGTGTATGCAGGTTTGTGTGTGTGTGTGTGTGC
>NW_015115696.1:110497-111195 GCF_001443285.1 Poecilia latipinna
GCACCAGGTAAAGATAAAATATGGTATAGAATGATAAGTCAGCTCAGTGAAAAATCTAAAGAGATAATATTGAAATTATATAATAAAATTTGGGAGGAGGGGAAATTACCAATGGAAAGGAAAGAATCAATTATAGTACCAATAGCAAAACCAGGGGAAGATAAATCAATACCAGAAAATTATAGACCAATAGCTTTAACATCAAATTTGTGTAAAATAATGGAAAAAATGATTAACAATAGACTAGTATATTATTTAAATAGCAAGGGGTATATAGTAAATTATCAAAGTGGATTTCGAAAAGGGAGGAGTACTAATGATCCAACATTATGTCTAGAGCATGAAATTAGAAAGGCACAAGTAAATAAAGAAAATGTGGTGGCAATATTTTTTGATAAAGAAAAAGCGTATGATATGATGTGGGTAGAGGGATTATTAATTAAATTATATAGGTTGGGCATTAAAGGAAAGACATATCAATGGATTAAAGACTTTTTAAAAAATAGGAAAATTCAAGTTAGAATCGGTGAAGTAACATCAGGAGTATACAGAGTAGAGAATGGTACACCACAGGGGAGTATAATAAGTCCGTTATTGTTCTCTATTATGATAAATGATATTTTTAAAGGTATTGATAAAGAAATGGGATGTTCACTCTTTGCGGATGATGGAGCGGTTTGGAAAAGAGGGAAGAATTT
>NW_015115696.1:116377-123191 GCF_001443285.1 Poecilia latipinna
TAGCTCACCCGAACTGCAGCTAACGCAGCTAGCTCACCCGAACTGCAGCTAGCTCACCCGAACTGCAGCTAACTCACCCGAACTGCAGCTAACTCACCTGAGCAGCAGGAAGCTCCACCTGCAGCTCTTCAGCTGAGGTGAATGATTAACGGAGGTTCTGTGATCGGACTCAGTGGGTCAAACTTTAAACACACACAGTCTAAAATCCTCCAGTGTTTCCGAAGAGACTCTGGGACAAACTCGGTCAGAACCAGAAACATGGTTTAGAAACTTTGAGTGTGTGTGTCTCTGTGTGTGTGACCTGAGGTGACAGGCGTGGAGATCTCCTGACTGATTTCACTCCGGATCCCGGAGGATCCGATCCGGACGCCATACCTGACCCGGTCCACCTGCAGCGAAACAGAACCAGACATTTTAGAACTGAAGGGACACCGGATTCTGGTTCTGGACCAGGTTCTGCTTCTAGAAAACAGATTTCAGCCTGAATGGATCATCTTCGTGTCAGAGTCAGAAGCTTAGCAGTACACGAACCACCGAGCTGGACAGAACCAGAACCAGCTCATCTCTGCTCAGAGGCAGAAAAGGTTTTCGAACCCGACCCGCCTCCAGATGAAACAGTAACCGGATTATTCTGTCACTGAGGTCCGGAACCAGAACCGTTAGATATTTACTCAGTTTGATGGTTCTGGTTCATTGCGCAAAACCATCTCAGATATGAAAATTATTTTAGATTCAGAGTGTTCCGATGCCGAAACATTCTGTGCATTCTGACTCCGGTTTGGTTCAGAACCTGTCGAAACATATTTCATATTCATAGTGCTAACAGAACTCTTTCAACTTCATGTGGACCCTGCTGATCCAACACTATCCGAACCTGTTTTCAACCCATAAATCATGAACCAGAACCGGAACTAGTCTGTTTACCTGCTTTATCTTCTTCTGAGAGTCAAACTCAGACTTCCGGCGGGTTTCCGGTTCCTGAGAGCATCAAAAAACGACGAACCCGAGCCGAACTCCCCTCCTGGTTCTGCTGGTTCCGTACGGTTCTGTTTGTTTGAGCGCGAACTGAATGCAACATCGACTGGCGCTTTGAGATGACGTCACATAGCAAGGCGTAAATATAAACACCCACAGACGCCTTTGAGTTGAACGATGCGTCAACTCAACCGCCATTTGCTCCGGCACGGTTCCAGCCGAACTTACAGGGTCAGACGTGTTTCAGACTGAATACTAATGAAATAAAACCAGAAGCCTTCCTAAGATTAATTTGTCCATTTTCTCCAGTAGATTAAACTGTTTCATTAAGATTTTCTTTGCCACAAAATATTAATTTACGATATATAATGTTTATTGTGTTCTGGATCATATCCAGAACATTCTAACAAATATGTTTTCCTGAAGTGATAATGAATGATCTTATCTCCGAATTAGTCAACAGTTTATGAAAAAATATGACGCTTTGGTCTTTTATTTACGTAAAAATACATTAAATTGTAGCATATTGGTGCAATAAAATACGTTATTGCGTGTTTTAAGTGAAAATACGTATTTACATAATTTTTTAAAATCTGGGAATACAGGCAGGGCAGCAGAAAGGATCGTGGAATTGAGGCAAACTACAGCAGCAATCAAACATGATCAGGTTTATTTGAGCCAATAAAAACACCGAATCTGGTCACGCATCACTTCCTGTGAGGCGAGAGGAAGCAGCAGGAGAAGATGGACCACGACGAACGGACAAACGTCACAGAAAACTTTATAATCACAAATACTCTAAAAGTGAAAATTAGAAGTAAAAAAAATGGAGCTCTCTGATTGGCTGCTGGCTTCTTTCCTTTGAAGGTGTCAGCCAATCAGGTGTCAGTCTTGCTGTTGTCAGAGTAAAAACCCGGATCGGTTCTGATGGGTTCATGTCTTTATCAGTTCATAGTGTTTGTAGGTATGTGTTACCATGGCAAGAGCACCAACCTGTCATCGATGGGTCTGAGGATTATGGGTAATGTGGTCCCCTAAGGTTTAGGCAGCAGCACCAAGAAGTTTCAGCACCAACAGAACCAAATGACACAGAACCACAGAACCAACAGCTACGCAAACTGGCCATATAAGTAGGTACAACTGGATGTTTTCGAGTTTATGACGTTTTATTCACTAAGTGGCTGTTGTCATGGTTACAGAGCAGCTGAGATGGGGATAAACAAGGAGCGCCTGAAGGTTCTGGATTCTGACCCGATCCATTCAGACTGCAACTCAATAGCGCTAATCATCCCCTGCTGGACAGTGATGAACAGAACGGAATGGAAACAACTTTTATTGTCCCACAGAGGGAAAATTCTGCTGCAGACCGGTTCTAATGGGTCGCTGCAGGTTGATACCGACCCGGAACATTCAGTGTCACATCAGCTTGATCCAAGAAATTAAACTTTCTTTGAAAATGTAGTAAAAATCTTTCTGTCAGCACCAGAATCGGTTCTGTGCAAGCTGCAGTTTGTGGGCTGAGATGGTTCATATCTCCAGAACCAATGAGCCTCCAGAACCAGTTAGACCCACTTTCCCAGACAAGAACCTCTGGATCAGTGAGTTAATCCAGAACCGTCTGCCTGCCACTTCTGGATTGATCCTGTATCCGGGTCAGTTCTGTTTGTTTGGTTCTTGAAGTGAAGCCCGGCTGCTGACAGCCTTCCTAGAACGACTAAAACTGCTTCAGGACACAGGCCAACGGTCCAGATGTCCATCTGTCCTGCCGTCTACCTGTCCTTGGCAGAGCGCAGGTCGGTGGTGATTGGGTCATGCTGAATGGTCTGGTGCAGCATCAGCGCCAGCAGCCCAGCCCGGTTGGTCATCGCCGTCCTCAGGTTCCTCTCCTGCTCAAACAGTTCGTCCAGCTTGTACCACTGGTGGACAGACAGAGGACAGAGAGGACAGCGGGATGATAAGTGTTGAGAGGAGTTCAGCCTGTGAGATCAGACCCCCTACTGATCTTAGCAGAACTACTGCTTTTAATTGAACATCCCCAGGTGGAAGTGATTCCAGATCTTTTCCAGTGCGTTCGGACTTCGTTACCACTCGGACTCGCTCCAGGTCGACCTCTGCCCGCCGCAGCTTCTCCCAGCAGTAGTGCTTGTTGCACTTCCTCTTAGAGACCCGACAGAACTCTCCAGTGGGCTCGAAGACGTCTTTGACCAGAGGACATCCACACACCTCATCTGCCGGGACCTGAAACATCAGAAACCATCTGAACAAGGACTCGACTGTGGTAGGATTCCACTTCTGGTTCTGATCTGTTTCCTGCTCAGAAAGAAAAGCAGGACAGTAATGGGCTCAACGAACAAGAGACATGTGAAACTCATCCCTGTCGAGGCGTGGCAGATTGAAGTCTCTCATATCACGTTCACTCAGCGCACTCTCAAAGAAAAGCAGGGCAGAGTAATGGGCTCAACACACAGGCAAAAGCTTTCAGATCACGCTTTTGCATTGCGCGTTCTCAGGTGCTCTCGGTCATGCTCTCCAAGAAAAGCAGTACAGAAAAATTGAATTGAAACACGGGCAATGAAGAAGAGAGACAGGGTACAGTTGTCAATGCTGGTTGTGTTGCGAATCACGTTCTCTGATTGCTTGTCTCCTAGAAATTTGAGTGTTTATGAAATTGGATGGAACTTTTAAACATTCAAAGCAGTTTGTGACTTCAAGGATTAAGGGTCAGAAAGAATTGACAGGAATTTTGCTGTTGACTCTACAAAAGACAGCGTTGGACACCCAGCTGAGATGATGTGTCCCTCCATGCTGAAACTGGTTACAGAATGAAGAGCCAACGCTCCTCTCATTGGCCAGTAACCCTCGATGGCTGGTCATAGTGTCATGTGACGGCAACCAAGGTTCCACTTTCTTGTGTTGCATTGCAAGCCCTCGTGTTGCGCATCTTCATGCGGAACACAAGGGCTAAAGTTTCACACGCCCGGATGTCGGTGGAGGAGGGCGACGACAGTCACCCCATCAAGTTCCAGTTGAAAGAAAAGCAACATCACCAGACTTGTGTCAAATTCTTAACAACCCATTGGTCCATCCATCCATCCATCCTCAGATCAACAGGTTTTCATCAGAGGAGACGTACCTTGGGATCTCTGGAATGTTCTGGACACAGAACCTGCAGCCGCTTGCAGTATGTCTTGCTCTGAGGGTTGTAGACATCACAGAATAGCCGGGTGGCCCTGAGACACGGGGACAGCAGAGACACAGGGACATGTGAGAGACAGACTTGAAGCAACGGTAATGTAATGAGACTGGAGGAAGTACAGTGGTCTTACCCTTCGATGCGAGTCGGATACATGGAGCCAAACGAGGTCTGGCTCTCGTACTGTTGGACATACAGAGACACAGTGAGACAGGAGGACGACCGCTGACGTCCTGGAGGAGCTGTTCTACTCCCCGGACATGTCCTGAAGATATGAATACTTCTGGACCATGTGTAAAACCTCAGACAGGCACAAGTCTACCTCTGGGTCTCACCTTAGCATAGCACCTCTCCATGTGTCGCAGCGCCACCTTGGGGTTGACGGGGTGACTGCAGGACACACAGAAGATCTGGAGGTCTGTGTCGTCCCCGTCTCCCTCAGCAACCTGTAGACAGACAGAGACGAGACAGGGGCGGAGGAAGACAGATATGGACGGGTCAAGGCCAGGCCGGGAGGACACTGTTGTATCTCTCGGCGTATCTCACCTCCTCGTCTTGTTGGACCTGCTGCTGCTTGGCATTGGCAATGATGGTTTCCAGTTCATGGAAACGTTTCTCCATCAGCGTGAGGCGGAGCCTGGCGGCCTGCTGCTCCTTCCTGATTCGCTCCAGCTGTCTCCGCCCCATCTCCTCGGCGACGCAGGGACTCTGCTGCCACTGCTGGATCCTCTGGGGGAGGATCTCATAGATCCGGCTGCCGATCACAGACAGAGTTAGCTGCATATCAGGCTACCGGCACTCGTGCTCAGCTCTCACTCACTTGGCTGCCAGTTTCATGCCGCAGTCCTCTGAGCAGTACTTGGAGCCACTTCTTGCCGGTTCAACGCAGCCCGGACCCAGACACTGCCTCAAAGCCCCGCATGCCTCTTTAGCCCCGCCCTCTCCTGCGCGCTCGCTGTGCCGCATGCGCTCCCTGTGGCGTTGCTTCACCTTGTGGCGCCGAGGTTTCGCCTCTTCTTTGGGAACAGAAACGGACTTCTGCAGGAGCACAGGCGTGTTAGTGACATCACTGATTACATAATGAATCATGTGATCAAATGGCTACACCTTTTTCTCCGGTTTCTTGTCTCGTCTCTTCACGTGTTTCACCTTCACTGCCTTCTTCCTCAGAGAGTCTGACTGAGCATCATCTTCCTCCTCGCTGTGCCACACCTTCAACAGAAAGTTGGTCAGTAATTGGTCAGTAGGTGAATCCCTGATGTCTGATTGGTCACTCACCAGGTCTCTGAATCCAGCCGCTTTGTACTGCTGGTACAGCTCCAGCTCGCTCTCACTGAAACCTTCCTCATCCTCGTCCTCTTCTTCATCGTCTTCTGAAAGATGCCCCGCCCCCTTTGTGGACAGGCCCCGCCCCCTGCTGCCACTCCAACTCATCTCCTCGTCTCGAACTCGAAGCATCTTCTGCTCAAAGACAAAGTTCATCACAGTGTCATGTTGAACGGGAGGATGCAGCTCCGCCCACCACTGACACATCATGCTGTGATTGGCTGATGAACTAAGGTGGACAACATGAAGATCTGGGAGGCATAGCTTTGGTTTCCATGCCAACCACGTACCCGAGCTCGGACCTCGCACTGCCGGAGGCGGCATTTCTGCCGGATCTTGTTTGGACCACCAAATTTCTTCATGTCTTTGCAGAAGTCACACTGAGCGCAGTCCTCCGTCCTCAGGCAGGCGTCACATTCGCCGCACATCCGGGCCGAGCGCTTGATCTGTGGGCAACAGCAGCGATGGTCAGGCTACAACACCAGGGGGAGCCAGAGAGCAGCGGACCATCTACCTGAGAACCCCGCCGCCGGTCTATCCTGGCCTGGAGGGCGGAGCTTCGCTCGCCATCCGGTCTGTCGTCCCTCTCAGGCTCCGCCTCCTTGATCTTTTTCTGACGGTATTTGATCTCCAGAGACGAGTCTCTGTCTGCAAAGACACAGAGCTCAGCTGTAAGTGTTGCTCCTGCCAGCAGGGGGCAGCGCTGGACCACAATGACCTCTGCAGGATGGGCAGAACCAAACTCGAATGGCTTTGGCTGCTTTCTCCGACACGCCGACGCACTGACCGTGGAACCACTCCGTGCAGCTGTCACAGCCTCTGAGGTGCACACACACACACACACACACACACACACACACACAAGGGACAACCAGAACCAAATAAACTTCTTGGTTTGTGCACAACATAGATAAACATTTGTGTTCAGACCAGTTTTATTCGGTGATCCATCAGAACCAGAACAATGTCAGCAGTACCAGTAGAAGACACTCAGAACCATGAGAAAGTATTCACCACCTGTACACACTCAGTGATGAAGATGAGAAATTTTAAGGGAAATCCAGAGAGGGAAAGTGTTTCTGAACTACATCAGCGATCCCAGTTCCCTGTGTCAGATTTTAGCGGTTGGAGGATTTCTCTTTAGTCTTTGACTAAAGACCAGGAGCTATTTCTCCTTCCTGCACTAGGCTAGCACGTTAGCTTTGATTGTATTTACCCAGAATGCCCTGTGCTGTAGTCCACTTCCTGCTTTTGGAGCAGACTCCGCTCCCAAAGTGGATCTATAATCAAGCTGAGGATCCGCCCGACCCATCAAAGGTA
>NW_015115696.1:127891-129260 GCF_001443285.1 Poecilia latipinna
CTGTATGTCAATTTACATGCATATTTGTGTTGATATTACATTGAATTTGTTAGGAATCAACCATCATCTGAATGTGGATCTACATGCATGAAAGTTACAGATTTATGTACATTTTTAGCTTTGATAGATCTACATGATAACATACCACTAAAAGTCTTGTCACTGGTGTTAAACACACCATTTTATTGGCAGATGATGCGCATCATGTTTATGTGTCATTCAAAAGCATCTTGCCACAACATATTACCAAAACTGTGTACAAAAGGTTAAAAATAACATGGGATTGATGTAACATTTTAAGAAAAGAGAAGAAAACATATTTGACTCCTTTTTGACTGTCAGAACAACAGTCTTATTGTCCATGGATGAACAACCACCATGAGGTTAAGCTTTGTACTGTATGAACCAGGGAAACAGTACAAGTTGTGGTAACCCCAGTTTGACTCTGGTTGGCGTCACTTTGATTCCTTGCGATGTTTTCCTCTCGTTCTGGCGCGTAATGAAGCCACTTCTTGACAGTTTTGCTGCAGTCCTCAAGAGTCAGCTTTTGGTCAAACTGCAGAGCAACAGCTGAAAAACACAAAAATAAAAGTGAGGAAGGTGCTGGTTAGAAAGATGATAAACATTTGAAAAGTTCTGAAAGACACTGAAATATTAAACAGTGTACTGGTTACAGGTCTGAGAACAAATACAAACCGTACAGTTCCCCCTGTGCACTCACTGTTAAATTAATAAGGACACACTAATGAATATTCATTCATATTTATCTTAATGTTAGTTGACTAGGCTATTAGCAACTTTTGCCAACAAGCCAACAGCAAAGTGGCTGTGTGGTTGGGACATCCCACTCATGTAAATGGTGGGGGTGGACCGCTCCACTCCTTGTAGTAAGTTGTAGATATTTGTGTGTCAACATATCACACACAAACATTCAGTAAGATTTTTTATGAACAAGTAAGAAAATGTACAGAAAGGAATCACCACCGACTATCCTCTACAGTGCTTAATTTAAATGTGATAACCCCCGCTCAGTAATAAAATGCTCTGACCCAGAGCTCTGATGAGAAGGAGAGGAGGGGAAGGGGTGCGGCAAAAGACCTGACATTGATTCAACATTGATTCAACATTGATCAGTCGTTGATCAGACATTAGCATTTCATTCATTAGATTTCAACCACAAAACATTGATTCAATGACACAGTTTCAACATTGGTTACTTGGCTAGAGGTGGATGGTTGTTTGATGGTTGATCCACCGTCATTTGTCGTCTTCAACCAAAAATCAACCATTAATCAGACTTTGGCATTTCAGACATCAGATTTCAACCACCAAACAACGTTGATTCAATGTCACAGTTTCAACGGTTTGA